>NC_056726.1:1285935399-1286202899 GCF_019279795.1 Protopterus annectens | reverse complement strand
TAGAATCACACATCAATGATCAACATTTAGAATGTTAATCTCCAGTGCATACTGCCCATTCCTGTGTGTGTGTGTGTGTGTGTGTGTGTGTGTGTGTGTGTGTGTGTGTGTGTGTGTGTGTGTGTGTGTGTGTGTGTGTGTTGTGTATTATTATAGATTATATATATTATTATTTTGTCATTTGAAAGAATGTCCGCTCATAAATATACATCACGTGCCAAAGGCTGATGATCAACTATGTAGTCTTGTTTTTACTTTTTTTTATTTATTTATCCTTTTGTTGAATGGGTTAATCTCACTAGGCTAGTGAGTTCTTTTTATGGCAGACCTGATTGGTAGTTGTACTTCTACAGTAAATGTAGGTAGGACTTCGGGAAGCTTCTCCTACTCTTTTTGATTGATAAGTGCTGTGGGATTTATTAACAAACATGAAGACATATCATGGACATTTGGGTCATGGCTGGTGCTAAGCTGGAAAGGCAGTAGGACAAATTCTGGAAATATAAATGTTTAATGACTGTTTCCTGGAACTACTTACTAATACTTCTATATGGGATGAACTGAACTTCAACTTTCAGACTAGGTCCTCCTATAAATTTAGGGAGGCTAAAGAATGAACTCTTTCTGATATATCAATAACTGAGGAAGAGGCAAGGAACTGCATTTGAAGGCTGGTAATTGCATGCATTCCATGATGGTAAGCATAGGACTCAGTGGTAGAGATCAGAGGTGAATAAAGTGATATAGTTCAAATACAATGCTTCCCCTGCAATGTTAGTGGGCAAGTCTACATGTTTATAATTACAGGCTATTAAGGCAACTGCTAAAGTTAATCCCTGAAAAGTCCAGGAGTGGGATTGATTTTGGTGATGTCATGGAGAATACCATATGAATAGCTGAAAAGAGGTTCTAGCAAACAATCTGATGACTCAGGAAAGGAAGTGGTATGTTCCAGAGGTGTCTAGCTGTTCTCTTCCTAGAGGGAGACGTACTGACCTTTACAGGTGACATTGCTGGGAAATGGAAAGAATGAGAATTCCTAAATTCCATAACAGAAGGCTACGTTCCCTCAATATGGAAAATATCCCACATCATTCCCCTCCACTGACCCCTCCAATTACTGCCCCATTGCTATCCTCTCCCCTCTCTCCAAGATACTTGAAAAATGTATCAACACCCAGGTCTCCAACTACCTCCTAGCTAATAATCTCCTCTACAAAACCCAACATGGTTTCAGGCCATATCACAGCACTACCTCCGATCTGCTCTCCTTCACCAACACTATACTGCATCACAAAAACAATGGCCTCTTCTCTACTGTTGAATTTCTAGATCTCCCAAAGGCCTTTGACATGGTATCTCATGAGCTACTACTCTCCCCAACCTCTCCTTCTCACAACCAGCCTGCAACTGGTTCCACAGCTATTTACACGGATGCCAGCAATCAGTAATCTGGGACAATAATACATCACCTTGCCTCCCAGTTACTCTCGGAGTTCCCCAAGGGTCTATCCTTGCCCCTCTGCTATTCTCACTTTTCACTAATAATCTACATACTGCCACCACACAAGCATCTTTTATTCAGTACACAGATGACTCTACTCTCTTCTGCTCTGCCATCACTCTACCAGAACTACAACAAATCACACAGGAATCATTCTCTTCTGTAGAAAGCTGGCTATCCAATGCTCAGCTCCTACTCAACCCAAGTACCCAAGTAAGACAACACTTCTCCTGTTCCAACCTTCCAAATCCACCCAAAACACCCCCCACTTCAACATTCTTACCAAAGACAATACCATCATCTCTCCATCAGAGCACACAAAATTACTTGGTGTGGAAATAGACAACAAACTTAGATTTGACAGCCACATAACTGGCACAATAAAAAAAGTTCACAAGAAACTTGGTGCATTATATCGAAGCTGCCAATTCCTAACCATGGTGACTAGAATCTCCATAGCCAATTTCCAGCTTATCTCCACCCTACTCTATGCATCCCCGATACTTACCAACCTTAGACAGACAGACGTACACAAGCTGGATGCTTGTTACAACAAAATTGCTAAATTTGCCACTGGAACCTCCTACTGCAGCCATCATTGTAGCTCCCTTAAAGAACTAAACTGGCTAGAACTCCCACAACTCCTTCACTTTAATCAACTCACCCTCGCTCATAAACTTATTAATGATCACCTTAACATCCCTTCAAACCCTTCTCCAATCCTATCACCCCACCAGGACCCTAAGATCAAGCAACAAAAATCAACTCACTGTTATCAAACCCAAAAACTCAGCAGGAGAAGACATATTTTTATGTACCATATCTAAACCTTGGAACAATCTTCCACTGTCTATAACTACTCTACCTTCCAGCAGCCTTTTCAAGACTGCGCTCAAATTCCACTTAAATTTGTACTGGCTTTGTCCTTGTTCGAATCCAGACTAACACCCCCCCCCTCCCAGACTCTTAACCCAACTATACTACCGCCACTACTAACCACAGTCAGAAATAGCTAGTTGTCTTTACATACTTTAACATCTTGTCTGACAACTTTGTTACTAATATTATAAATGACAAGAAACTATCTTAACTTGCAACATTTTCTGTATATAGTGTTGATAATCAATATCTTGTTATTTTATTAAAGCCAACAACCTGTAATGTTGTTTACTATAGCTGCGACTTTGTATGTCTATCATGACACGATGTGGAGCTTTTGTCCTAGGGCATCCGCTGAAAAAGGACTTGCGTCCAGTCAGAATTTCCCGATAAACAAATGTAAATAAATAGATAAATAAATAAATAAATCATTTGCACGTGTCCTTTTTTGAGTAGATGATACTAGAAGCAACTGGTAGGCCTGGATTAAATGCTGTATACACGGTCAGTGCTAAAATTAAACAATTCTATTACATCAGTGATGCAAAGGTGAGTGAGACCCAACCAGAAATGGTCAAAGCACTAGATGTACTCATGTGTGATGTCCAGACTTGTCCATATCCCAAATAAATATAATTTAATATTTATAATTGCTAGATTTTAACTTAAACACCGTATGTGAGCATTACTGCACAGCAATGTTACAATGATGAACAAAGAATTTGAAAATCAAGGCAGACTGAGACATTTAGAACATATTGACAAGTGGCCACTGTTTAGGAGCAAACAAAATAAATCCATTAAGGACAGACTGTATTTAAATGCCAGTGATAAAGAATACTAGTATATACCTTCAAGACTAGTGATTAGTTTTTAGTAGCTCTTATGTAGGGAAAGTATTATGTAGGAGTTAAAACAGGTATATACAAACATAAAAAGTTTAATATCAACATTTCTGGGATAGAAGACTGTTACTAAATCTATTACTGCAATTCCAATGAAAAATTGTTAAAAGAGATAGGACATAGAATATTAGACAGATGCTTAAAAGAGTTCCTGTTGGCACCATCAAAGTTCATAGACATATAATAGATTATCAATTTGTTGACAATCACAAGCCTAGTCAATATCCAGAGAGGTAAAATCAAACCCTGTACTTTGTATCTGTGAGGCAAACATCTTGACATTATGTCAACTTCCCCCAACTCCCAATCCTCTCAAGTCAGAGGGCATTCTGACTTGTGGAGATGTACGCCGAACTTTAATTGTGAAAACATCAAAACACTACTTTTAATTGTGATTTACAAATAAAAGGTGCATATGTATTATAAGCACATTTTTAATGAATAATTAATGCTGACAGAAGATCTAAACATGCCTCTAAAGGGAAGGTTTAGAATCAATGCATTTTATAGAAATGGGTATGATGCTGTGGATGAGTTCAAAAAATTTAATTTGCCTACTCCAACCATACAGGAAACCATTTGTGGTAAAGAGATACTTGGTCATTACTCCATTCCCTATTAACCCCCATAGGTGCACATCATACATGAGGTTTAATCTAACAATGCAAGCCATGTCTAATAATTTGATTTGTTCAAAAGATGTGAAGATTGTAAAGCATATGTGGAGGGATACAATTTAGGATGCCAGGAGGCAAGGCTTTACAAAGATAGAGCCACTCAATACAGCATAGCTCCATACTCAAAGTTAAAAGATGTCTCTAAACAATTTGCCCCAAAGAATCTTGTAGGTACAGAAAACACTGCAAGAGTTAGAACAGGAAAAACAATGAAACAAACAACATGATAAATACAAAGAATACAATGCATAAAAGGATGAAGGTTTCTCAAAAAGACAAGGATAAGTGAAGCTTCAACACCATAAGTAAAAAAAGAAATCTAAAAAATATAACAGTATGAAATAGGCTGAAAAGTAAGAGGTAATGGCTACTAAAATAACAGAAAGCAATAAACTATGATTCAGCTATATTAAATCTGCAAATATATTTGAACAGGTTACAACTTAGGCAAGTGGTTAACAACTTTCCATAGGAGTTAGCAAATGTTTACATTAACACTTGAGACTGAATCTATCACTGGAATGGAGTAACCCATATAACAAAATCAAATGGGCCACAGGAGAAGTGTAGAAACATATGCGAGATCTAGAGCAACACATTAGGATGAAATCAATAACATACTGCTAAAATAGCTAAAAATCCAAACCAGGCATATCCTTTGCTTTCTTTTTCACAAAACACTGAGGATGGTAAAAGTAACATTGTTCCAACATATAAAGGCAAGATAACAGACTAATGTATTTCCTCAGCAGTATGTGTAATATCTTAGAAAAGTTTATGACATTAAACTGAGTACAAACAATACAAAAAAATAAAAAAAAAATAAAGGACACAGCATATAAACTGGTGGCATGCACATTGTGAGCTTTTGTTCACAGAGACAAAATTCCTATATATTTTGGAATATTGTTCTGACCAACAGAGACAAAAATGCACATGTGGACATCATTTTTACTGGAGTTTAATGTGGATTGACATTGTGGATCCTGCAGTTTTAATTAACAGCATAAAATATTTTGGAATTGGAGGAAACGAGGTTCTCGGGCTGGTCTAACTGCTAGACTCTAGGCTAACCCTCACCGGTCTGCACTTCCGTCTATGTTACTGACAAATGTTTGCTCCCTGATTAATAAGATGGACTACATAAGGCCGGAGCTCTCCACGCAAAGTAAGGTGAGAAATAGTTGTTTGCTTGTATTCACAGAGACATGGTTAGACTCCATTATAAATGATAGTGCAATCTATGTGGATGGAATGCTAGTATTTCGTGCTGACAGGAACCAGTCTTTCAGTGGTAAATCTCAAGCAGGGGGTGTTTGTATCGGGCCTATATTATAACATCGAAGTTCTCTAACATCGAATGTTATAATATTGAACCCATAATGTCGAATGCTGAAAACAGCAAAGGTGCAGGACACAGAATTCTTTCCCAGGGAAAGAATTTGGTGGGCCGTTGCTGTGGCTTTGCTGTTTTCAGCATTCGATATGTTGGAGCATTACCGGTCGGGTTCAGGTAAGTGTGCGATTGTGTGTAGGTTAGGGGGCGGGTTAGATGAGTTAGGGTTAGGAAGCGGGTCAGGTAAGTATGCGGTTGTGTGGACGTTAGTGTTAGGGCATGGGTTTAGGTAAGTGTGTGATTGTCTGTAGGTTAGGGGTGGGTTAGGTGAGTTAGGGTTAGGGCGCGGGTCAGGTAAGTGTGCAATTGTGCGTAGGTTATTGTTAGGGGGCGGGTTAGGTGAGTTAGGGTTAGGGTGCGGGTAAGGTGAGTGTGCAATAGTGACTGACCTTAGGGTTAGGGTTGGGTTAAGTTAAGTGGATAGCTAGTACTGTATGTAAAGTTTAGTTTAGTTGTAGGATTTTAAGTGTAGGCGTGTGGATGGCTGTTTTTTGTGTGTGTTTGTGCTGGGTGTATGTTTCTCAGAATAGCAAATTTTTTCCCTGGGAAAAAATTCGCTATTCTGACTGTTCGATGTTTTCACACTTCGGTATTTAGGGTTCGATATAATAACATTTGATGTTAGAGAACTTCAATGTTATGATATAGACCCGTTTTATTTATATAAACAACTAGTGTACCAACTGTGAGCTGGTTATCACCCACTGCTCTAAGAACATTGAGTTTATGTTGTTAAAATGTAGACCCTTCTACTTGCCAAGGGAGTTTAGTCATGTGAGCATCACAGCTGTTTACATACCTCCCTGTGCCAGTACCATTGAGGCACTGACCACACTTTACCAATCATAAATGATATGCAGAACACGAATCCAGAGTTTGCTTGTATAACAGCAGGTGACTTCAACTAAGCCAACCTGAAATCTACATTATCCCACTACCAACAACAATTGAACTTTGCAACAAGTGGGGAGAATATACTGGACAAGGTCTTCACCAACATAAAACTAACTTATAAGGTAGTACCCCATCTGCATTTGGGTAACTCAGATCATCTAGCCATTATGCTAGTTCCTGCCTACAGACTACTGTTACACAGTAGTAAACCATCAAAGAAGCAAGTAAAGGTATGGCCAGAGAGAGTAGTCTTGGGACTATTGGATTCCTTTGAATGCATGAACTGGAATGTATTTAAAGAGGGGGCTACAGTGAATCACCACTTTGACTTAGAGGAGTGTACACAGTCTGTGATGGCCTATATCTCTATGTGTGTGGATGATGGGACAGTCACCAAGAGAAGCACCACATGGGCAAATCAGAAACCCTGGATGACAAGTGGATGTTTAGAGGACCCTAAGCTGAGTAAATCCTAGAAAGGCAGCTTGTGCTGACAACATTCAGGGACAGGTACTCAGAGGCTGTACTGCTCAGCTGTCAACCATACTCGCAGATATATTCAAAACATCTCTGTACCAGACCATAGTACTCAAGTGATTCAAGAATACAACAATCATACCACGACCCAAGACATCTCAACCAACAAGCCTAAATAACTACCGTCCAGTTGCTCTCCCATCCACGATAATGAAGTGGTTTGAGCAGTTGACCAATGACTATCATAAAGTCTACCTGCAACACTGGATCTGCTACAATTTGCTTATCAGTACAGTCACTCCACAACAGATGCCATCTCATTAGCACTTCACAAATCCATGGCACATCTGGAAAACAAGAACTGTTATGTTTGGATGTTATTCATTGATTTCATCTCTGCCTTTATTTCAGTAATTTCACAATATCTGATAGTGAAGCTGGCCCAGCTGGGTGTTAGCACCCCTTATGCAGCTGGATACTGGATTTTGTCATTGACTGACCCCAAAATGTATGAGTAAGTAAAAACAACTCAAAGAGCATAACACTGAGCACAGGAGTCCCTCAAGGATGTGCCCTGATCCTGCTGCTGTTCACCATGTTGACGCATGATTGCATCGCCAGGCACAGATTGAACTAGATCATCAAGTTCACGGATGATACCAGAGTTGTAGGTATTATCAACAATGATGACAAAACAGCTTACAGAGAGGAAGTGAGCCATCTGATTGATTAGTGTAATATGAATAACCTGGCTTTGAACATAAATAAGACAAAAGAGTTAATAATGGACTTCAGGAGGAATCAGAAAGCACATCATCTAATCAATTGAGAGGGTGAAGAGCACCAAATTCCTGGGGGTGCACATCTCTGAGGACTTGTCACGGTAGACAAACATTAACTACAGTGTCAAGAAGGCACAACAATGTCTATACTTCCTACGAAGGCTGAGAAAAGCAAACCTACCATCTTCTGTCTTCAAAGCCTTCTACAGAGGTACCATCAAAAGCAACTTGACAAGCAATCTCATAGTTTGACATGGGAACTGCAAGGCTTCAGATTGCAAGGCTCTCCAAAGGGTGGTGAAGGTAGCAGAAAGGATTCTAGGGTCCTCACTCCCATCTTTACAGGGCCTATATGAGGCTCGGTGTCCAGGTAGATCCAGAAATATAGTCAATGACCTCACTCACCCTGCTCATGGACTGTTCTCCTGCTTGTCTTCAAACAGGCAATACCACAGCATGCATCGCAAGTCATCCAGATTAACAGGAGCTTCCTTCCACAAGTCATCAGACTGTTGAACTCTAATAATGTACGCAATAACAGGACATCAGATCAATCAGTTACATAGCTGAATGGAAAACTTCTCTGTGCAATACTTAATGTTATTGTAATGTTACATAATTAAAGGGAAAACTTCTCTGTGCAATTCTTAATGCAAATTGCTCTAAATGGTGCAATAGCTAGGCTAGTCATCCCTTACTGCTGTGCAATAATCAGGATAGATAACATTACGTGCAAAATGAAAAACTAAGTCTCATATTATGTGCAATATCTACACGTGCAACATTGATTGAGTGCTGCTACTAATCATATGAGGAAATAACCCATATCATGGCAATTGTCTACTGGTACTGTATTGTTAAATAGTCATGTTTCTTTCTTGTATTCTATGAGCTGTCTACTGTTACATTGTTGTTAAACAGTCATGTTTCTTTCTTGTATTCTATGAGCTGTCTACTGTTACATTGTTGATAGTTATGTTTCTTTCTTGTATTCTATGAGCTGTCTACTGTTACATTGTTGTTAAACAGTCATGTTGTTTTTCTTATATTGTAAGAGTTGTCTGCACTTTGAGACAGAGGCAATGACATTTTGTTCAGTTTACACTGTTGTGTGGGTCTGAATGACGATAAAGTTTACTTTGACTTTGATTTTCACTTTGACTTGAATTGACCATATATGTTATATATATAATGTTTACTGGCCATATGAGACACTGGATTTCAATTGGTGAGAGAGTTTCTTACCCAGGGTTCAGCTCTGTGACTATTACTTTTTTCAATATATAGTAGTGACATGCCAGTCAAGGTTAGACCTAGTTTAGAGGTGATATAAACATCATCTGACACTGGGTGTAATTAAGACAAGTTAAACATGCAGGGATTTAGCTAGGAATCAAGGAATAGATAGCTGCAATGGAAATGGTGATTGAATTGGTGAATAGCTTACTCATGATGTCTGGGAGAAGAAAGGTAAATACAGGTTATAGACAGGAAAGACAGAAAAAATAAGTAAAATTAATGACTAAAAGAACCTGAACATCACTGTGGATAGTAGGTATACTTTTGTACAGCACACAGGATATATTTACAGGAAGCATTAAAATGAAACCAGATAGGTTACCAGAATTCAAAGTAAACAGAAGCCTATCTAACATGATCTCTCTCTTTCTTTCTTTCTTTCTCAATGAAAGGATGGTAAGAGTCTTGAACAGCTTACCTTACCGTATTAAAGGTGTTATCATTAAGCATATGAGTGGTAAGCTACACATAAGGTTCATAGGTTCATACGTATATACTAGGCTAATGATCACCAGGGCCTTTAAGGCTTCAGAGAGTACCACTGCAATACCAGGCTACAACTCTTACCACACTTTTCACCACCAAACCAAGACCACAACACTAAAGGTGGAGGAGTGTCCATATTCACCAAGGATATTCACAACACCAGGCTAGCTGCCCAACACAATGTGTCTGAAATTCTCCAGGTGCAACTAACACTAGGTAAGACTGCAATCCAAATTGTAGCTTCCTACAGATCCCACAGCATTCCCCAAGATTCTCACTACACCTTTCCTAAACATACTGGAAAATATTAAGATACAACCAAACACCCTAATACTGGGTGATTTCAACTACCCTGCCATTAACTGGGAAAACTATTCGTGTACCAACACCTCTGCCCAATGGTTCTTGGAATTCATAAATTCCAATGCCCTGGATCAACTAATCCTTAGTCCCACCAAGGCCTCCAATATCCTAGACATGGTCATTACCAACATGGGAAACTGATGCTCCACACCTATGGTCACCCCCTCGTTGGTCAGGTCTGACCATAAGCTAATCACCCTTGACATCCACAACCCCCCACCCCCCAGTAAGGAAACCTCCATAAAAAACTTCTCCAAAGCCAACTTCATGCTACTGAAGTCAGAAGTGACAAACTTCATGACACCCATGCAGACAGGAACTGAAAGTTCGACTGCTGAATCCTACACTAAGGCAGTGTATCAGCACATCCACTCATGCAATAATCGTGCCATCCCCAATAGAACCAAGATGCTCTCCTCCAAAAAATGAAGCCAATCTGGTGGTCCCTTGCCATAAACAAACTTTACAACAAAAGGAAGAAACTGTTGCAGAAAAGAGGAAAATCCCAGGATGCAAAAAACTACCTTACCAGCCTCAGTAAGAAGCTGAAATCCCTCATAAAATCCTCCAAAGCTAGTTATGAAAATAAAATTGACAAAGATTCCAAAGACAACCACAAGGCATTCTATAGCTATGTCAAGAATCTAAATGGCAATGCGTAGATCTGCTCTGAGCTACAAAAGAATGGCATTAAATATACTGATCCCAAGGATATTGCCAATATCCTGGCAGATCGGTTCAGTGCAAACTTCACCCCCTTTCACCCCCTAAAGGGCCCATCTCAATACCGAAAGATTGCCAAATTCTGGTAATAGCCACACAGGTAAAAAACACACTCTCCAAAACTAAGAATACAGCATCCATGCGACCAGACGACATCCCAGGCTGTGTATTACATGAACTACAAAATGAATTGGCACCGCACCAAAGTTTCATGTTTAATCATAGCCTCAACTTAGGCTTCATGCCCACTGAGTGGCACACAGCTACAGTTATCCCACTCCACAAGGGGGGATCCACCTTGGATCCCGGGAACTACCACGCCATCAGTCTGACAAGCCTGATCTGCAAGGCCATGGAACATATTATCATGGAACTTATAAACAAAGACATTGGCAACCTTCAAACACTGGACCCCACACAGTTTGGGTTTGTGAAGCTTTGATCTTGTCTCCTGAACCTGACTGACTTCTTTGAATCAGTCTCCAGAGCCATGGACAAGTGTAAGGTGGTCCACACAGCCTATCTGGACCTCGCCAAGGCCTTCGACACCATCCCCCTCTCTGGAATCATAGATAAACTTACTAAGCTGGGCATTAATCCCTATGTCACTCGATGGGTTGCCAACTGGCTTACTGACAGAACTCACACTGTAAAAGAAGTAGACGACTCCAAATCCAGTTCCAGATACGTGACAAGTGCAGTACCTCATGGTTCAGTCCTGGGACCGCTCTTGTTTGGCATCTACTTCTCGAAAGTAAAGGCCAAAACCAAGGGACTCTGGCTAGCAAAGTTTACAAATGACTGCAAACTGGGAGCCATTATTGAACCCCCAAACAAAGTGGATATTCTACAAAAGGGCCTTACAGAAACAGATGTTTGGTGCCACAGCCATGGGCTCAAGCTCAATGCCAAGAAATGTATAGTTATCTCATGATATCTCAAAAACATGTACCAGTGATTTACCACATAGGTAGCAGTACACTAAACACCGAAATTGTGATAAGAGACTTAGGGACACAGGTGGACAGTGGTCTCACCTTTGATAACCACATCACCACAACAGTCAAGAAATCCTTCTATGTGGCACACCTCATCACTAAGGGCTTTTCATCCAGAAAAAAAGGAGGTCATTATCCCACTGTACTTGTCCCTCATTAGACCTACTATAGAATACAATGCCCTGTTTGGTATGTACCTCTCAAGACATCTGCAACAACTGGAAAGGCCGCAGAAATACCTCACTAAAAGAATCACAGGCCTAAAGCAGATGGTCTATGCTGACTGTCTAAAAAACTCCACCTATACTCTGTCACATATCGTCTACTCAGAGGCAATCTCTGCTTAACATACAAGGCTATGTCAAACCCAGAGCTGTTGGACATGCTACACGTAAAGAAATCCCAATCCCTCAGAGACACATGCTCCAGGGATCTAAACCTTGTCATCACAATGAACAAAACATGCTGGAGGGATAGGTTCCAGACCCAGGGACTCCCAGACTCTGGAATAGACTGCTCATACATGTCAAGCAGAGCACCTCTTTGGTCCTCTTCAAAAGGAACCTTGATGATTGGATGGGAGATAGGAAATTCACCCTGGGGATCACATCAGTCATCCTGCTAGACAGGGGTCCAGAGAAGTAAATACTGTGGGAAGAAATAGCCAGGGAATTGTTATGGCTAGGCTTGTATAGGCCCTAAGGCCAATAGCCTAGTACCAGTCTATGAACCTATGAATCTATGAACCTTTATAAGCTGAGCCATGCAATCCAACCCAATTCTAACCCTATATAAGGGCATAAACAGTACGGAATATGGAGTCTCATAGAACCTAGCTTCTTGCATTTATGGTATGTTATGACACTGTGTTGTATTTATGTTATGTTATAGTTAATGTGTGTTTTTAGTGTTGTGGGAAGGTGGGTGCACTCTTCCTGGGATTGCAAACTGGAGCAGTAGTCCCAATTTGATACTCCCTTGATACTATACTAATACTCAGAAGAAATGTGTGTTCTACTGAATCTTTATAGATTTTCATTGATGAGCCACAGTGCCTCAATCTGACCTGGAGGTATTATATATCAAACTATCTTGTGTTATCAAAGCTAAGTACTGTTATTTTTAAGCTGTTATGATTAGGTCTTAATCTAGCATTCACCTACCTACCTACTAAAACTTGATAGTCTGCAACTTCACTTGTTAGCATCAATGATTACTGTGTAGTTGATTATAATTTGCTCTTACTGTGTAGTATCCTATTACAGTGTTTTCTCTTCTCTTCCTTTTTTCTCACTTCCTATCCTGAAGTACCCAGCTCTCCAGCCTCCATATCCTGCCCTTGGATTTTGACTCTACTGACCTGTTGACTAAGGAACTATTAAAACCTGCTGTTTCCCCATACTGCCTCCTAGTCCTCATCTGTATTTATAAAAGGAAGCCAGAAAGTATGTTGTTTTACTACACCTGGTAGTAATGTTTACATTTATAAACTTTAATTCTAGGCGGCTCTAAGGTCGCTCCACAGCCAGGACAGCCAGCAGTCATACCCCCCTTACTACCCTGTAGCCTGCATACCTCTCCTCGGTAGTTCTAAAACCTCCTTAACTGTTAGCCTCTTTCACCAAATATCCAAGACCAGTCTATCTCCCTTTAAACTCTTCTGCTGTCATATGTTTTTCAGCCCAAAGGTGACACCTTACCTAGTCCTACCCTTCCACACATCTATCCTGAGACTTCATGACCTAACCTTTTTACAGTTTGAGGTCTAAGTACTGGACGTAAAAATTGCCCACTTTTTTTCTTACAGCTAGATTTAGCACCCATCTATCCCCCTACTACCCCATCTACCACTCTTCCTAAACTATATACCCATTTACAACTTTCCTTTCCTTACATACACACCATTTCACTGATTGCTCTTTTGGCTGCTTCTCCTTCTCTTGTCTCTTCTCGCTCACTCCGCTCCCCTACCCTGCCGCCAATTCCCACCCGCCCCCAAGGGCCCTAAAGTAATACTTCTAAACCACACCCTTTTTCCCATCTCATCCAATCTAAAGTTCTCTATACTTTAGGCTATATAACCACACCCTCTTCACCTCATAACCTATCATATATCCCACTACATAATATAACTGAACCAAATTTACATCTGTCATCTTGTCTTAATACTAATCCTACCGCCACTACAATTCCTTTGTTCTTTTCTGCACTATGCCTCCATCAACTTTCACAGCAAAAGTCAAGCTGCTACTTATTGCCACACTTTTACCTTTTCTCATCTCAGCCTGCCTCTTAACCTCCTTTGAACACCCACAATATCTTATACCTCACTACCTTCCCAAACAAACTACAATAGCTCCCACTATCTCCCAAAATCACATAAACATAACTTCCATTCCTAGCTACCTACTAGCTAAATTCCACAGACTGGCCCATATCAAATACAATGATCTTAGAACCAGGAAATATTTAAACCAAATCTGCAACCTACACAAACCTTTGTGTAGACTAATAGGCCGGTCCTTACAAGACGGTGATATTCACCCTAATCCTGGCCTACCAAGTACTTTAACAAATAAACTTTATAACCCCAGTCCCTCCATCACACCTTCTCCTACCAAACTCACTAACTCACTCTATATTGCACATCTCAATATACGTAACATTAATAACAAAGTTGCACACCTCCATGCTCTCTTAGATGTGCACTCTTTCAACGTCCTATGCCTTACAGAGACATGGTTAAAACCCCATACCCAAGATACTGAAGTCATCCCACTCGGATACAACATTATAAGGCTAGACCGCAAAAATAAGAAGGGTGGTGAAGTAGCTATCATTTTAAAAAATGAGCTACAAGTTACCTCTGTAGACTACAAACCACCTCTAGAGAATAATGCAGAAATCTTTATTTCCAAACTTCAGCTCAATTCTTGTAAATCCATATACATCAGCTGTATCCACTTACCTCCTGGTAATAATACCAATATACTCGAGGATATCCTCAGCTTCCTGTCATCATCCTTCGCACAAGAAACTATAATCCTTGGAGATTTCAATATTGATTGGAAGTATATGAGTACTGAACACCCTACTTCCCATATTAACCTTTATGGCTTTTCACAAATCATTACCTCCCCAACCTGAATTAACAAACCAAACAAAAAAGAAAGCACCTTAGATTGGATTCTCATAAATACACACCACCAGACATATAAGGTAGGGATCTTCCCAGATGACATAAGTGACCACTCATTAACCTATATGATCAGGCAAAAGATCAATATTCTCTACACAGCCACATATAGGGCAATACGGTCCAACAAAGACTTTAACCCTGAACTATTTCAAATTGAACTTAGGGCAAGTGGCTGGTCTTCCTTAAAAAGCCTCCCTCTTGAAGAGGCAGTTAAATACTTTAACACTAAATTCTTAGCCATCCTAGACCAGCATGCACCAAAACGCATTATAAGAATTAGGTCAAAACCAGCCTCTTGGCTCTGTAAAGACACCAGACAGAAAATCCTACTCAGAAACAAAGCTTGGACCAGGTGGCGAACTACAAAACATACTCTAGATCAACTAACTTTTAGACAGATGAGAAATGAGACAAAAAAGCTGTAGTCTCAGATAAAAAAAAACTTCTATTGTCAAATGCAGAAGATGTACCATAATAATCCACAAAAGTTTTGGGCAAGTATTAACAGACTCCTACACCCACGTCAAACTAGCACACCAACCCCACTAGGTAGTAACTGCGAAAACCCAAAGCAAACTGCTAATGCCTTCAATATCTTCTTCACAGAAACCATTCAAACTCTAGCAAATCAACTCTCACCTGACAGCTCAAGCCTTCCTACCTCCATTACTAGCTCTCTCTCTACATTTCAACTGCAACCCATCCCAACACACTTCATCTGTAAGCTGATCCAAAAACTAAAACGGTGTACTCCATCAGCTGACCAGCTACCTGCAGAATACCTGCAGAAAGGAGCTAAAGCTCTAGCCTATCCTATATCCATCCTTATAAACAGAACCATAAATGAGGGAACAATTCCAGCAATCTGGAAAATCTCTCACATTATCCCCCTACACAAAGGTGGGAACTCCAATGAACATTCTAACTATCATTATAGCTATACTATCCACCTTAGCAAAAATAATGAAAAATGCATTCATAGACAGCTACTAAACCATCTAAACAACATACTTGCTGAGTGTCAACATGGTTTAGGCCATTCCATAGTACAACTATTGCACTGTTATCCTTCTCTAACTCCATTAACAAAAACAGAAATAACAACATCCTCTCTTCAGCTCTCTTTATTGATCTTTCCAAAGCTTTTGACATGGTAAACCACCAGCTGCATAAACAGATTCTCAAATCACTCTTTCTTGATTCTCAGGCTATAAAATGGTTCAGTTCCTACCTCAGTAATAGGCAGCAAACTGTGCTCTGGGAGAAAAACCTATCTTCTCACCTGCTTATCACCTTAAGTGTCCCTCAGGACTCCATTTTAGGCCCACTTCTATTCTCAGTTTATATCAATGATCTTCACTTAGCAATCCCTCAGGCTACCTGTATACAATATACTGATGATTCTACCATTATATTCTCAGCCAATTCCTCACCTGAACTGCAATCCATAACTCAAAAAGTCTTTAACAT
The DNA here is from genome assembly GCF_019279795.1 of Protopterus annectens. Taxonomy (NCBI): domain Eukaryota; kingdom Metazoa; phylum Chordata; order Ceratodontiformes; family Protopteridae; genus Protopterus; species Protopterus annectens. The sequence goes on along the minus strand of NC_056726.1, from coordinate 1,286,186,847 downwards.
AATAGAATATTGGTTTCTTCAACGTTGCCTCCTCTTGAACCCAAAAAAAAAACAAAGCTCCTGCTCTTTACTCCTACCCATAAGTCCACCCCAATAGATTTCTCAGTCACATCTAACAACTGTATACTCATATCACCTGATGTTACAACCAAACTTCTAGGAGTTACAATTGACAACAACCTCAACTTTGATACTCATATTAACAATACAGTAAAATCAATCAACAAAAAAATCGGATCCCTCTATAGGATCAAACCCTTCCTTACTCCATTAGCTAGATCTACTGTTGCCCACTCCCATCTAATCTCAACACTTCTCTATGCCTCTCCTATCTATACTAATCTATCTAAAAACAATCTTCAGAAACTAGCTAAATCCTATAATAATATTGCCAGATTTGCCACTGGAAAACCCCTCAAAACCCATCATTGTCAGAATATAATTCAACTAGGTTGGCTGTAACTTCAGAATCAACTTAAATTTAACCAACTTATAATTGCCCATAAAACCCTCTATCAGCCTCATAATACTCCAATATTATCAAGCCTGATCACCCCCTACAAAAATCTTAACACCTTATGGTCATCAAATAAATTACTAGTTAGCACAAGTAAAACCAGTAACACAGCAGGTGACTCTCTCTTCTCAAATACATTTACCTAGTGAACTTACATCACTATCCTCCCTAACACTTTTTAAACAAAAACTTAAGATTTACCTTAGAACACACTGGCTATGCCCTTGCTGTAACCCTGACTAACCTTTGACTGTATTTTTAATACTTTTTTTTCTTTTCTTTTCTTTTCTTCTACCTTTCTTTACTAAGTCCATGCTGCTCTTTTACCAGATAAACCAGCAATTGTAAATTAAGTATTTAATTTACGAGATTACTTCTTTTGAGAATTACTTTACCTTATGTTATCTCCTAAATTGTATTGTCATATTAAATGAACTGCAACTATGTCTAAAATTATTTACTTTGCCTATCATAATGTATTCCTGCAGTACTGTTTTTCATTTGGCACTTATCTCCGCGGGCCTCTACTGAAAATGGACATGTATCCAGTTAGACTAGCCCAGTCAACAAATGTAAAATAAATGTAAAATAAATAAATACATTTTTCAAAAAGAGGATAGGCAGCTATGTTCTAGTCACTAAGGTATTGTTCTTCTTTGTCCCTGGGAAAGTCTATGGTGAGATCTTAGAAAGGACAGTTTATCTGATACCAGAACCTATAAATCAAAATGGGTAATATACATATTTTGACCAAGATGTAAAATGAAAGATCATTTCCTGTGTCCTTGTACAGATATTGTAGGGGTCATTGAAGTTTACCAGTACTGCCTATATTCAGTTTATATACATAGAGGATTCATGTGGTCACATTCCCAAAATGTCTTGTAGGAAGTGCTACAACATGATGTGATCCTGTGGTTGCTGCTGAATGTCATTTAGTCTTTGTATTAGAAGAAAGAGACATAGGTCAACATTTGTGGCATTCAGCTGAATACATTCAAGGGGGGCACGGGACTTTGATAACCGTGTGTCTTATCTACTGCTTCTTTTCTTGATTTTGTTTATACTGTTTGCATATTATGTTGGACTATTAGCAAAAAGGGGCTGAGATTTACAACATGTAGTACAGTTATTTGCTGTACTGAAAAATCAATACTGCCACATGGTGCTGTCCTGCAGGTGAGGCAGAACAGCAACTTCTGTTGGAGAAGTCAAACTTGTATGAGTGTCAGGAGACTAACCACCGGAAAAGGGCAGTAAGAACAGTACTGCATGCTTGGTACTGGACTGTGATAGTGAAGTGACAGGTAAGATGCAGAATGCATCTCTCAGTTTACATCCAAGTCAGGTCTCCCTCCTTACCAATATTCACGAGCTTTGGTTGGAGAGTAAAAGTATAAGATAATAGACACAAGCAACAAAAATAAGATGCATCTGTAGGATAACTGGCCTGGGTCCATGACAAAGTGAGGTGTTTGACATCAAGGGAAACATTGGAGTAGAGCTGCTTTTGTTGTTCTGGCATAAACAATAAGCTAATCTAGTTTGTAACTAACTGAAAACAACCCATGGATGACTTCTTCAGGAGGAAAAGCAACCATGATCTCCTGGAAAGACACTCTGGATCATGCTCTGGAGCCTAAAGGAATTACATCTTTCAGTTTGCCTTGGAACACTAGGGAGTCATTTTTTTTCTAATTTCTCCAAATGTTTTGGGTTTCTAATACCATGATTTGATGGACTCCATTACTGAGTCAGGGTACAGGTTAAAGTTCATGAAATTAGTATTTCTTCAGTTTTGATGTTTGCCAAGAGTGCTTATCTTAGTAGTAGTAGCAATGTATGCAGATTTGCTTCCTTCTGCAGTTCATCCTTAGACCGGAAATTCTTTTTTAGTGTGTGTGTATGTGTGTGTGCGCGTCTACATAATATCTTCCTTATCCTCAACAGAACACTTCACTGTCCGTATGTATCTTCCTTGCCCTATCAATTTTTGTTTGTTTTTGTGGATTACTTCTCTCTTCTACCACTGGGTGGGGATGGGGGGCTACCTTTGACCTAAGCCTCACCTAGCCCTGCATGTTAGGAATGTTTCTATGTTGTGTGGATTCTACAATTCTTTTTTCCAGTCTTGGTACCAGTCCATACACCAGGAGCAGGTACTTTTTTATCTTAGGACCTGTGTTCCTGGTCTTCTTTTTAGTTTTTGACCCACCTTTCTTTGCAATTTATAAAATACTGTCTATATATCAGTGTCACCTTGGTTAGATTTTGTAGAAACAACATCCATCTCATGAAAGTGCTCAAGACAAGAGGATGAATTAAGTTACAACAATACTACTCTTTTTGTCTTTCGCTCTGTCTCTGTTTATTCAGACCCCCATTTCACACAGAATCAGTTGCAAGCTGTTGCTTGAGATAATGTTGTCTGGTCTATCGTCTTCAGCATGTAATACGTCTCAACAGGACAAGTCATTTAATAAATGGATGCTGGGTTGATTTTTTTTCTTATTTTACCACTGGTTTTATATGGGGAAAGTAACATTTGTAGCATTAATTTCTCTCTGTTTCCAATGAATCAAAGGCCAAAGCCATAACCCTGTTTATGGCAATGCCACATAACAGTTGATGTGACAAACAGTGTGTTGTCATAGTATCATTATATTAATTCTGCATTAACACTATGCTAGCATTTACTAATATTAATATTTGATCATTTGTGCGCTGAGGACAAGTAAATGGTGTAAACGGTAACAATTCAAAATAAGGATTATCAAGATTTTATACATAAATAAAGATAAATGTTGAAATATAAACTGCACGTTTTTTTTTTTAATTTTGTTGTGCTTTTATGCTACTGTCTATTATCTGATAAAGGAACAGTCACTGAATCTGCAGCTCTTTGTAAAACTTTAAATAACAGTAAGCCAATTAAGTGATTTGAATTAAAAAAGAAAAGAAAACACTTGGCAAAACTTTGAAAATGAGACTTTCTCGCTTTGTTTTTAATTTCATCTGACAGAAATTACCCTGCCAGACATCTTTACTGTTAAAATAGACAAACTGCATATTCTTAAACTGACAGCACCTAAGAAAACAGATTTCTCTGGATGCTGAAACAGAATGAGTTACCTGTTCAGATATAAAGTACCCTATTCTTTTAAAACCACAAACAGAGGTAAGGAAAATGAAGCAGTCATAATTATCAACCACAGATACAAATAAAACCATAAATCAACCTAAAGTATAGCCCACATTTTATTTTTTAACGGGATATGGCATCCTCTCTTCAAGAACCAGGGGAGGCTAGGATGTCATCACTAACAAAAAGCAGTTGTAGCAATGCCAAGAAGTAAGAGACAGATGTGAACAATGTATGGGTATTCATACGCCTGTGTTCTTTGTAACAGTAGACATGAATATCAGATAAGCTTTAAAAAATTGCAGACTACTAAACCTGCACTATAAAATGGTACATACACCTTGAAGAGTTGCCAGGCACATAATCCTGCTTCACTTCAGCATTTCTACTAGTTGTATTGCTAACGCATTCCTAAGTCTCTCCTATGTATTTGAGTGTTACAATTAAGCATGTTATTTCATCATGTTCAATTCCATATACAGGCACTGTACTCACATAGATATATTTTCTTGTATTATTTTATATTATTCTAAATTACAGCCTACTATTTATTCTGTTGTCAATGGAATTCTATTACTTTGCTTTGTCTTGTCATGTATTGGATTTATTTGAGAATATCTATTATATTTCTTTTGCCAAATCTCTTTTGGGCATGAATGTTGGGGCATTTATTTTTGTCATATGGCTTTTAGCAAAAGCTGCATGTCTCTGCTGCCTGTTATTAGCAGGTTTTCACCTTTACCTTCCAGTCAGAGAGAAACAATGCCATCCTCTTCTGGTGTCATGGCTTTCCTTTCCACTTGCCACAAGATTTCCCTCAAACTATGGCACATTTATTACATGACATTACATCATCCTATATGACTCTTGTATAGGACTATAGGGACCACATGATTCTGTTTTTTAATTTATTTATTAGCTGAGTGAATTGAATCTTTGACCATCTTCACTCACTACTCAGAGGAAAGCTATCATTAGTAGGATAGTAAATTGTAATACAGCACATGAGCATTTTTAAAGAAATTATTTTGTGATGTTTAAATTATAGAACTTAGGGTATGCTAAGGAGCTAAGTTAAATGCCTATGTACTGAATATTTGTTTGTTTGAAACCCCTAGCGATGTCAGCATCCTGCAAGAAGGTCTTATGCAGACTAATGAGTGGTGCCAAAGTCATGGTCTTAAACTTAATGCAAAAAAATGCATTACCATCCCCTTCGGCAAGGGTGATGTTCTGCAAACTATCACATCAATAGCAACACCCTAAGCACACAATCAGTGGTGAGAGATATGAGCACACATGTTGACAGCAACCTTAACTTCGATCACTATGTCTCCATGGTGATCAAAAGGAAATTTTATACTGCTCATCTCATAAGAAAGGACATTGCCTCCAGAAAACAGAGGTTATAACCCCCCTGTACTCCTCCCTCATCAGCCCAATAATAGAGTACAGTGCTACCTTTGGTATGTTACTTTCCAAACACCTGCAGCAGTTGGAGAGACCACAAAGGTTCCTTACAAAGAAAATTTGGCATCTTCAAGATCTGTCTTATGCAGACAGACTGAAATCATTGTCACTTTACTCTGTGTCATACAGACTGCTCAGAGGCGACCTGTGCCTTGCACATAGAGCAATCTCTGACCCAGCTTTAAAGGAAATGCTGCACATTCACATGTGAAATGGCACACAGGTCACTCACTCAAAGGACCTTAACCTTGTATGTGACATCAACAAAACTTGCTGGAGAGACAAATTTGTCTCACAGAGGTTGCCCCACCTTTGGAACAAGCTTCTTATTCATGTTAAACAAAGCCCCTCATTGGCCCTATTTATGCGCAGTTTGGGCAATTGGATGGGTAAATGGAAATTCACTCGGGGGGGGGTTCCACTTGTGCCCCTATTGGACAGGGGCAATAGCTGCTAATTTTAGTGTCTGCTTCAACGAGACACCCTTGGAAACATGGGTTGAACTTGGCTAGCCTTGTAAGGGCCCTCGGGCTGTTAATATAGTAACCACATATGATCCTAAGATCCTATGTGCAGGTGTTGGCAAGGATAGTTAAGTGCAACATAGCTGCACACTAGAGGCTGTGTGTGTAACTAAAAATGATTGTGATGGATGTAAAAGAGTGAGTGAGGAAGTGATGTAGGGTAGGGAAAATGGAGTGGTACTTGAAAGGGTTAAAGAGAAATGGTAAGGTCTGAGGTGAGTTTAATGGAGTGAGGCAATTAGCAGAATGGTAGTCACTGTAGTTAAGAGAAGTAGGCAAAGGATGTGTCGGGATCAGGAAACTACATCACTCACTCTACATGCAGAAAGAAAGAGGCTTAGGCCTAGTAGTTGTATTTGTCAAATGATGCTAACTCTTGTAAAGTGATTGGGCCTAACTGGGAGTCAAAATGCTTTTGGTCTGCTGGATACCTTCGTGTGGGTATTCCACTACCACCACACCTGTGGCAAGAGAAATACCATACCTTCTGGCCCTATCCATACCATGGTCATGTCCCTGATGGCATAGGTGGGCTGTTGGAAAGGCTTCACTCCTCACAGAGCATATGTAGATTGGTCTTATGCAGTGTCCTTAACAGCAAAGGTCACTGCTCTGTGGTCTTGACTGTACCTCTCTCTCTGTCTCTCTTTCTCTATCTCTCTCTCTCGCACTCTCTCTCTCAGAACACTACCTTTTCAGAGTATGACCATGTGCACGATATGTAAAGCCATTCAAGAGTGAGATTTACTTGCATTGTCAAGCTGTTAAGCACCTTCATGCTCAGCATTTCATACTAAGCGTTTCATATATCACAATCTACCTGAATTATAATGTCAGTGATGTAGCATGTAGGCCATGTGACTTTAACTTAAAAAGATACTGAGTTCTTTTGGCCACTAGACTCAGCAACAGAATGCAAAATTGTGCTAGGACTGCCACTGTGCTTAGAAAATGACAAAACATACAGGCATCTTTCCACTGCCCTTATTGCTAATGCAGGTTCCACGGAAAACTTTGTGTAGGTCACATGCTATATGTGGTGCTGTTGTATGTTGCTGGTATATACACAGACATGGACACTTGTTGTCCTTCAGGTGTGTCAGACCAGAAAAGCGTGAGTGTGTGTGTGTGTGTGTGGTCTGTCCTCTCCAGATTTCTGAATATTGGCTAAGACATCCTTCACCTCCACAATGCCTTTTCAAGCAATGGCAACCATAGGTTCATAGGTTCATAGGTCATTATTAAGCTAATAGCACAAGAGCCCTTACAAGCCTAGCAAATAAAACCTAGGATACGACAATAGTATATCTTAATTCCCCAGATATGGGATGGGGTGGTATCAGGGTAGTGGGTCTTCTGTGTTGGAGCCCTGAGTCATTTTACAGACTTTCTCTGTCCATAACGGATATGGGCAGTACCCCCAGAGTGTATTTCCCATTCCCCATCCATTTATCCAAATATTCTTTGAAGAGAATGAGGGATGCACTTTGTTTTATGAAGATGGGACTTTTATTCCATAGACAAGGCAGTCTTTGGGATGCAATTCTATCTCTCTGGCAAGGTCTGTTAGCGACAGAAATAAGGTTCAGGTCTATGGAACGCTTTATCCTTGTAAAATGTTTCTTGCGAATATGTAACATTTTCATCAGGGCTGGATCAGAGAATGCCTTGTAGGTCAGGCCTAAGTCTCACCTCAGTAAACAATATGAAATGGAGTGAAGGGATAGGGCTTTTAGTCAGTCTGCATAAGACATGTGTCTTATTCTTTGCATTTTTTAGTGAGAAACCGCTGGAGCTTTTTGCACTGATTTGTCTTTTCTAGCTTATTTATGCTAGGGGTCCACCAGGTTGTTTATTTTTGCCCATATTCATAGATTTGACTCGGACAGGTACTGCCTCCTGTATTCAGCTATGAATGTGGTTGTACAGTACTTTTGTGTAGAGCTCAGCATAGGCCTCAGTGGCATCCAGATTCGGAGAAGCTTGGAAGTTTAATAATCTGTAACTTAGTTTGAGGTAATTGGCCTTAGCAAAGTTCTTAACATGTTTGGAGTTTGATGGGGGTTCTAGGTTAGTTTTAATACTAAAAGAGATCATTTTGTGGTCAGATCTTACCAGGGAGGAGTTAATGCATGGCAGAGAGCAGCATCTTCCCATGTCCGTGAGTACTAGGTCTAAGCTATTCGTACCTCTAGTTGGGGAGCTAACGGGTTGCTCCACAGAGTTTACATTGACGAAGTCAAAAACCTCTGAGCAAGTGAATGATGGGTCATATAAGTCTACCAGTTTATGGAGGGGTAGCTGAAGTCACCCATAACTATGGTGCTAGAATGAATGTTAAGTGATTCCAGTAGGTTTGGATAGGTGGTGTGATTTTTCCCGACTCATGTTAGGGGATCTGTTGCTAGTAAGGATATGATATGGGGTCGCACCTATGGTTACTTGATCATGGAGTAGCTCAAGTGAGTCATACTGTTGGACCAGTGGAGCAGTGTACCTGCCCTTTAAGCCAAAATAGTGTAGTTGTTAGAGTACCGGCTTTACATGCAGTTGGTCATGGTTCAAATACCAAGACAGGTAACTTACTTTCTGGAATAGACTTCCCATACATGTCAAGCAGAGCACCTCACTGGCCCTCTTCAAGAGAAATCTTGATGAGTGGATGGGAAATAGAAAGTTCAGACCGGGGATCACTCCAGTTGCTCTACTTGATAGAGGCACTGGGAACTAATGTCAGGCAACATGATGCCAGGGCACTTCTATATGCTAAGCTTGTAATGGCTCCAGGGCCATTAGCCTAGTACACAACTATGAACCTATGAACTTGTGAAGACTCAGACACCTCCTCCCTTTGTTTTATCTTGAGCTGAGGGGTATTGAAATGTATAAAGGGCATTGCAGCCTTATAGCCGGAGTGCTTTCTATGGTTCTGTACCATGTTTCTGAGACTGCACATATGTCTGCACTCTCCAGAGTGAGAAGTGCTTCCAGAGAGTGCAGTTTTTTTATTTAAACTCATAGTTGAGCAGCAGTACCTTTAGGTATTCATGAGTGGTTCTTGTTTTGTTGGAGGGTTTAACAACTTGGCATGGCCTAAGAAAGGCACCATGGGGATATATAATGTTTTTGCCAGCATCTGGAAACCAAAAGGTGACAAGTGCAATCATCTCTGGCAAATCATAATAGTTTGTCAATCATGTCTCCTCAGACTGATGGATATTGGATCCCCTTATTGTGACACCAGAAACTAAGACAATTGTTGGAGTCAATCATTTTTTACTGGTACTGTGGCATCATCATAGATGAATGTAGGATGCTACTTAAGGCTAGATTCATACCCACCTGGGACACATATTCAGAGACCTCCATCATGTCTCTCTTCATATAGTCCATTGAGGTATGTCTTAAGTCATTTGCACCCACATGAACTTTGACTGTGTCATATTGGTACTTGTGGTTTAAAGACCTAAGTCTATGTGTGATCTGGTGGATCCTGGCTCTACAGAGACAGATCACTGTGACTTTCTCCTTGTTTAGACTGGTAAGGAACATATGAGTATGTCCTATAATGGAATCTCCAATAACCACAATGATTGGCCATGTGGTTTGTTGCCTTATGGGCTTGGAAGCAGGGTTACTATGATTTTTAGATTTATGTGTTTTGTGAGGTTCTGTCTATTTTGAGTGTGCACAGGGGCCACTGAGTGATGTTTTAGGAGGCCTTGGAAATTTGGGTAGATTGCAAATGAGTACCTCAGCATAAGTGGGTCTCTGTGTTTGTTCCTTAGTGTTGGTACTGAGTGTTTTGGTTATAACGGTAACAACCTGGTTTGCATTTTTCATGTATATATGTGAGAGATTTGCCTCCAATGACATTATGTATCTACATCTCTCACACACTGTGTTTGTCTGTTCTAAAATTAAATGGTAGTCAGTGAATGTTAGGCAATTACTACACTGCCTCAGGATGCTCATATTCACCAGGCCAGAACAGAGATGACAGGGAAGTGCCTATCCATTATATCAGATCCTTAGTAAATGTGAATGAGCATGGGAAAATCAATAAAGGTCAAAGTGGAGAGAGTTTAGTAGTATATATACTATTAGCGTCTATATTACCTGATTGAACATTTAGGTTAGCGAATACCTAAACGTCGATCTGGTAATATCAAAAAATTAAAACAGTGAATGGACAATTTAACACAGGGAATGAATTCCCTCAGCTGCAAAAAAAAAATTAAACCAAAATGAACTGGCGGGCTTCGCCCCTCACATGCCCTGATGTGGGGGGCTGTGCCCCCACACCCCTTTACTAAATAAACCAACTCTGGCATCACTCTACAGTGGGGAAAGGAGCAAAATCCGCATAATGGCCAAGGGAATTCTTTCCCTGCGTTAAATCAGCCGTTCGCATTTTTTTGCTTTTGCTATTACCAGATAGATGTTTAGGTATTCACTAACCTAAACGTTAAATCGGGTAATAGGAACCCTACTATTAGATGACCTGCAGTAGTGCTGCCCTCTGCACAAACTGGTAGCTCTGCAAGCAGCTGTGTGGGAGACTTTGGAGAGTGTTTCTTATAGAAAATTTTAACCTGGAGAGGTTTGCTTATATACAAGGCATGGGGAACTGCATTTGCATATGAGGATTTTATACTAGCAAGATGAAAGACTTTTATAAGAGTGAAGCCCTCAGGCCAGTCAGATAAATACACAATAAACCTTCCACTAGTTGTTCTCAACTTGGATGGGGTGAATTCAACTCTCTGCTCCCACCAGAGTGAAAAAGAACCCTCTTAATGTTAACAAACTGATTTTGAGCTCAAGTGCTGTAACAAGTGCTTTACAGCAAAAGTCAGAATTACTGCAGTATCAGGAATTCTTGGAAATAAGTTCACCAACCCCGAGAAATGTTCAGAAAATACAGGGAAAAAGTGACTAATATAAGAAAACTAAAACAACACAGAAAAACATTGCAAAACTTAGAAATATTTTGGCAGACTCAGGAGAACTTTGGTAAACTCTGAACAGCTTTTGCAGTATCAGAGGAAATATTAGAATGCTGTTAAAACAACCTAAGAGCACTGCAAAAAAAAAAAAAAAAAACAGATGGCTTTTCTTTAACAAGTGCAGGCTGAAAAACAGTGATAAATTCAACCAAACCAATAAATGCAGCATGGAAGTGTTAAATAGCAGCCGAGTAAGTGCAAATAATATATATATATATATATATATATATATATATATATATATATATGTACTTATATCAGATTTGCAGGTCTGGATGGTTTTAGAAGCAATACAAGTTGTGTAGTCACAGGTGACCAAACTAGGCACAGGGAAGCTCTGAATGAATGAGCCAGATTCACAAACCAACATAGCTATAAGCAAAAAATAATATGAAGGTGTCAATGATCAATGCTAGCAGCCTAGACAAAAAGCTCCAATGTCTATAATCCCTCCTTACTTTGAGGACATACATGTCTCAGAACTGAAGAAAGCATGGTTTAAAACACTGGAGGATATTCTGGCTGCACAGGGCTACAATACTTCCAAAACATTAGAGCAGCTACTATGCAGGAGGGGGAATAGTGGAAGTATCTCAATGTTTATCCAGAAGATTCTTACAGCTAGGCTCGTAAAACAGCATGATGCATTAGAACTTCTTCTTGTCCAGCTCACCATCACTATAGTCCCTTACCACATTACAGCCAGCTATAGAACTTCCTCTCTGACTCTAGATAGACAAAACACCTACTTAACTGAATTAGAGTCACTCGGCTTTAAACCACCATTTTCCTGGGTGACTTTAATTATCCAATTATAGACTGTTTGCAAGTATAACATTTCCTGGATTTTGTTGATACAAATGCTCTAGAACAACTAGTGAGAGAACCAACTAGGGGAAACAACACCCCTGACGTTATCTTTATGAATATGGGTGAGAAGTGCTTCACCCTTTGCATATTATCTTGACTCATCAGGTCAGACCATAAAATCATTTCCCAGAAAATAAAATTGAAACCTGAGAGCCCATGAGCCCCTGGAATCTTTAACAATTTCATCAGCTTCTAAAAGATACCATAGTAAGTGTCATATTCCTCCCACATTCTGTAAACTCCACTGAATACTTGGAATTGTATACCACTAACTTGTACTTTCATGTCAACAACTGCAAAGAAGCAGTTTTATCCTGTTAAACAAGTATAGGGCTAACCACCAAAAACAAACCTTCCTCCTGGAACTACAACATTAACAAGCTTTGAAAAGAATTATAGCCAAAAATCAGAAGACTAACTCACAGCAGGCTAGATTCACCTTCATTGAAATAAATAGGCAATTCAAGAATTTAATTAAAACCACAAAGTTTGAGGCAAAATAGTCACCCAAGCAAAGTTCGTAACCTCAAGAGTTCTATCTGCTGATCTGACTGAGAATTAAGCAATCTATACTGAAGCTGAAGACATAGATAGACATATTAAGATCAATGAAAGAAATAGACTGCAGAAAGTCAATAAAACCCAAAAAGTCAGAAATTTGATAAAACAAATGAACACAGTAATTAGGACTGTCCATAGAGATCCATGCGATATAACAGAAATAGGATATAGTACTGTTCAGCTAAATTAAAATTTAAAGCTAAATTAATAACTGATAAAGTTCTACCATAAGAAAACAGGATAGTGAGGGAAAGGAAAGGGAGAAATGTAATACCATCTTGGAAGTTGTGAAGGCTGCCAACCCAGCTAGATGGAATTTTGTAAATAATTCTATATTAAACTGCTGATGCAGAAGTGTATGTTAAACTGTATTTTATGTGCTGAGCTTCAAGAATGTAACCACTGTGTACCCTTACTTGAAAAGAACAGAGTTAACTTGCAAACTCTAAGAAAATAAGTACATTGTTTACGATGGTGTTTATCTCAGCTAGGAGACAGAATGTCAGCAGCTAGAATTTCTTTCTATTGTCTGGAAACATAAATAATTACAGGTTTTAAAGGTAAAAGTGTTTAACTGTTTTATGACTTCCAGTTCCAGGCAAACTTCTGAAAAATAAATATTTTTGACACAAAGGTGACAAAGAATGATGTAATCTGAGATAATCCATCAGAAATGTTTGATAGTAATTTAAGAACTATCTCAGAGAGTGAGTCTATGCATTTTTTATTTGTCTTTGGATCTGAAAACATCCTCTCATCAGCACTTGTCTGGCTCTGTAAGACTTTAGATCATAGTATTTCTTTTAGAGATAGGAATTTAGTAAGATCAGTTTAGATGTTTCTGTATTTATGTGAGACTGTCCTACAATGGTGTTTTACAATATTTCCTGTGATTCTAAACTCTGTTCTCACTGTGCTGAGTTATTGAGTATTGTCTTGTTCTTTTATTATTTATTATTAAATATACAGGCCACTCTTAAATAGCCTTAGTCTTGGACTCACTTACCATTTGGATAATAGTAACATTGGGAGGGTGGCCTAATGGTTAAGGTGTTTGCCTTGCAAATACAAGGTGCAGGGTTCGAGTCTAACAAGGGATAATTGACTAGGCTTAAAATAGCTCACAAGGGCAGTTAGCCTAGTACTAATCTATGAACCTCTATTACACAGTAGAATTGGTGAACCCTTTGGGAAGGGCCTTATAGTAGCTGATAAGAGTGGTTGGTGGCAGCTGGTATTACTGTATAGTCTGGGCAGAAGGGGGCACAGCTAGTGAATCTGTACCAGCCTTTCCCAGGAGTCTCTGTGTGTTTGTATATAGATCATATCTCAAAGTGTGTGTGTGTGTGTGTGTGTGTGTGTGTGTGTGTGTGTGTATCAGCTACTTGGACAGGGACACGAAGCACTGGTTGGACAGAGAGGGTGCTAGAGGTTTTGGCTTGACCACTCAGCTGAGATTTTAACCCTATAGCTAGTGGGGAGTCTTATTGTGGATCTGGATAAAGAGAGAGAAATCAGCCCCAGGCTGACTGTGATCTCTGTGTGCTCTTAAGGGAAATTGTACTTTACTTTGTGTGTACTTGTCATCCTCCCAATGTGCATGTCCCTCACTGGTGCTAGTGGTGAGCATTGAGGCTCCTTGATTACTAGGCCAGTGCAGGGGCATCACAGAAGTATTGAACAGAGAAAATTATAAAGCATTTAAGACAAGAAGTGTCACTGTTAGAAGAATATACAAGAAGGACCAGATCAACAAAAATATTAAGAAAGATAGAAGTGATAAAAGCAATGCACAGTATTAGAAAAGACCAGGATCTATCATGCACTATCACAAATAACAAACTAAAAATGTCAGCACAGGCAGAAAAACTTAGAAGATATGCAGATAAATATAAAGGAAAAGTGCAAAATAAGCAATTTATTGATGGTCCAAAAGTTTTATAGAGAACTGGGAAACAAGGTAAAAGGAATTGAAAGACCACCAAAAAAGGAAGAAATAGATACATTTTGGAGGAGTATCTATGAAGATCCTATGGAACATAATAAAGATGCTAAACGGATAGAAGAAGTAAAAGAAAGAATAAAAAGTTTAAAGGTACAGGATATGAAATGGGATAAAATAACAGCCAGAGAGACTGAAACAAAGTTAGGAAAAGCCTCTAAAGGGAAAACCCCAGGCCCAGATGCAGTACCTAACTTTTGTTTAAAAGTATTAACATCTTTGCATGAAGATTTAGCCATTCATAAAAACAATTTATATGCATATCCCGAACAGACACCAGCCTGGTTAACAACAGGAAAAACAGTGCTCCTACTTAAGAGTTAACCTGCAAGCTCCCCTAAAAATTATAGGCCAATAACTTGCCTTCTGACCACATATAAACTATACACTGGAATTGATGCAGATAGAGTTTATAGTCATTTAGAAGAAAACTCAATCATGGCAGTAGAACAAAAGGGCAATAAAAAGTCATATGGAACAAAGGATCATTTGTTGTTAAAAAAAGTCATAGTGGAGAACTGTAAAAAAGGGAAGAATCTAAGTATGGCATGGATTGACTACAAAAAAGCATTTGGTTGTATCCCACATTTATGGATAAAAGAGTGCTTAAAATGTATAAGTTACACCCTACACTGATCAATTACATCACAGTGACCATGAAACAGTGGCATACCACTTTTCAATTAAGCCATGATAAAGGACAAATTATTATCCCAGGATTAAAAATTCAAAGGGGGATATTCCAGGGTGATGCTCTGTCATCATTGCTATGCTATTCTGCCTTGCCCTTAACCCATTAAGCTGTCTACTCAACGGCTTAGCCCATGGCTATAATTTCGCTCCTAGAAAGCAACAAAGTGTAAAGACTTCTCATCTTCTCTTTGTCGATGATTTAAAACTGTATAGCTCATCAGATGAGGAACTGAAAGCACAACTACAAGTTGTCAAAACTTTTTCAGATGATATAAGAATGTTATTTGGTCTTGATAAACGTGCAAAAGCAACCTTTAAAACAGGAAAACTGCAGCACCAGGAAAATATCAGTTTGGGACAAGAATGTGATATAAAAGGACTTGAGCAAGAGGGAGTGTATACAGTATTTGGGAATTGATGAAGGGTCAACAATAAAACATGAACAAATGCAAATAAAACTTAGTAAGGAATACTTTAGAAGACTTAAATTAATCCTGGAAACAGCACTTGACATCTAGGAACAAAATCCTAGCTATAAACCGATTTGCTCTTCCTGTCCTAACTTACAGTTCTGGAGTGATTGACTGACCCCAAAATGTGTTGGATAGATCAGACAGGAACACAAGAAGGATCCTTCATGCTCACCTTATGATTTTTAAAAATCAATGTATACCAAGATTATATATTCCCCATTCCGAAGGAGGGATAGACCTCCTTGAAACTGATTACATGTATAGATCTGCAATCGTGGGACTTCACACATATCTGATTACCTCCCAAGACACAAATGTAGTGAAAGTTTTGAAACATGAGGAGAATAAATCTAAGATGACTGCTCTGCTTAATCTAGCAGAAGCATATTGGCATCAAGCAGGAATGGAAATCAAACCAGAAGTAGCTAAAAATCAGGTAGCAAGTGAATGTGTCAAAAAACAAAAGAAAGAATATAAGGTGAAGGACCACATGAAAAGTCATGAAATATGGAAAATGCATAAATATAGCTGCAAGTATACAAAACTTCTGGAAGAACCTCATGTTGATCAGGAACGAATGCAGGAATGGTTAAGGAGAGGCAAATTCAAACCAAGAGATGAAAGGTTAATACTGCTGGCCCAAGATTCGGGGCTAAATACATGCTGGTTTACAAAGTTAATTGAACATGTGGGAGAAATAGACAAATGTACGTTTTGTAAAACTGAATTGGAAACAGTTGCACACGTAGTTGCTGGCTGTGACATACTAATGGCAGAAGGACTGTATACTGAAAGGCATAATAATGTGGCAAGACTGTTGCACTGGGGATTGTGCAAACATTATGGTACTAAAGTGTCCAAAAAACACTGGAAACATACGCCACAAAGCATTATAGAAAATGATGAGGTTTACATCACATGGGATCACCCATTACCAACAGTTCCAAAGACAGATGCTAGAAAAACGGATATAGAGGTTCATGAAAAGAAGACGAAAGTAGCATTGATCACTGAAATTGCCACACCTGGTGACTACAGTGTCTTGTGTACAGAGAGACACAAAGTCATAAAAATATAAGGATCTGCAGGCAAAAATCTGAGCAATGTGGAACAAAGATACCCAGACAGTTTCAATAGTAGTAGGAGCAACAGGTCTTATAAAAAGAATCTACAATTGAACTTAGATATGTTACCAATACATATAACCCCATATGAATTGCAAAAGGAGTCATTACTGGACACATTGCAGGTGCTGCGAACAGCACTTTTGACTGACATCAAAGATTAAACAACAAAAAATGACCAAGAACCATAAACCAAATGAAGTAATAAAATCCTTCAGCACAGAAAAAAACTTGGGCCCTGGTGCAATATAAAAATCCAGTTTATTGACACAAACAGTTGAGCGCTTTCGTTCAAGGAACTTCATCAGAATTCCTGCACTCTTACTACACAACCACATTAATAGTCCAAAATGCAGTCTTATGACTCAATTAACAATCAAAATTAAAAGGTACTTTTTCAGTTAAAACTAAATAATCAAAACATTAAATATATTTTTTAGTTGCAAACTGAAACTACAATAGTCTTATAAAACTTTAAAAATGTTTTTATAATTGTAAATGTTTAAGTTTTAAAAGTGGAACTAGAGAACAGGCTTCATTCAAGCCAGGGCAGATAGTAGCATTTAGCTTTACCTGCCAACATAGTTCCTTAAAATTCAGTGCGCTTCCATTAATACCCTGTATGTCAAACAATAGAATCCACCACAAAAAATGTAAAATCATGCCCTAGGTTGTTACCAATGTGTCTAAACAGTGCATTGGTGGTTTTAGCTTTTTAATGTCTAAAAAATGTTTGTACATACAATCTCTTAATCTTCTATAGATTTTGCCCATGTAGAAACATGAAGATTGAGTGCAGTGGGCAATATACACCACATGGGAAGAGTTACAATTATAATAATGATTAACTCTAAGTTTGCAATTATTAACAACCAAACTGTCTGTGGTGGACACGTGGGCATTGTTTACATGCACTGCATTTATGTGTCCCATTTATGGGAGTTCTTCCACCCCTAAAGTTCTCTACTCTTTCTAAAAGCTGCTTGAAAGTAACAGCCTTCTAATAAGTTATTTTTGGTTTAGCCCTAATTTGGCTTTAACCTCTGAATCTGAAGAAATTATCCACCGATACTTACATATAATATTAATGATCTCTGAGGAATCAAGATTGTATGTACAAATAGAGGACCTAGTGTCCCAACAAGATTTGTTTGTATTACTATTAAAGGAAAATTATTGCTTAAAATGGGAGCATAAATACCATTCTCTCTCTTTTGTAATACTTCTGAATATATCCTAAATAGGAACTCATTTGGATACCCTCTGGCCAAAAACATCTTGCTAACCTTATTACATTCTATAATGAATTGAGAAGTCTCTGACACCATTTTTGCTAGCCTGCTTTCTTTTGGTGTATTGGATGTCCACTAGTGAAGTGTAGGTAAGTATTGGAGAAAGTGTTTTTTCGAAAGATGTTAGGTATATATGTACTGTTAACTATATCCTTACTAATATGCACATCCAAAAAAGTAATTTCCTTATAATTTACCACATGTGAAAATTGTAGGAAGTCCTCAGTGTGATTAATGTAAACCAAAAACTCATTTAGTTGGTCCAAGGTACCTTTCCACAATAAAAAAAGTCATCCAAAAATCTGGTATATAATGACTAACATCCTGTATAGGGGCCATTGAATATATTTAAATCCTTCCACTAAGCCAAGGTTATGAAACCCGACAAGGGGGGGGGGTTGGTTTGGTTGTTATGAACCAAACAGATTACAGCAACAAGATGAATGTTTTATTAATGTCAGAGGCTTATGAAGTTGTCTCCAAGAATGAAGCACATACAGTGTATGCTAAAGTTGACCTTAGGTTGTTAGATTTATTATTAGAGGGTAGTATTTCAAAAAGTGAACATGATTTTATGATTAATGAACATCCAGTGGTTGCCAGTATATTTGGCATTCCAAAACTGCACAAAAATTTAAGAGAACTACCATTAAAACCTATCATTGATGCTAAAAGATCTAAAACTTTCTTTATTGCTAAGTGTTTGGGCACATAATTAAAATTTGTTATTTCAGCCATTCAACAAATCTGTAAGGATTCATGGCACTTGCAAAAATTGTTAAGTGAAGTTCCTTTTTCTGAGGAAGTAATTTTTTTTACTACAGATGCCCACAATTTGTTTTGGTTAATACCCCATGAAAAGGGGATTTTATGATTTGAGGAGCAACTTTCAAAAAGTGCCAATTTAAGAACAGGGGAAGTTTCCGCTATGTCATTGCTTATGGATTTGGTTTTGAAAAACAATTTCCTTTTTTTTTGAGGGCCGTTTTTTTAGACAAATCACAGGCATAGCCATGGGGGCAGCCTGTGCCCCACTTTTTGCAAATTACATCATGACTCAGTGGGAGGATTTATATATATTCAATGGCCCCTATACAGGATGTTGGTAAGAAGTGCCTATATGTGTAAGGAATAGATCAAGGATACAGGGCCCATGTGTCTAGTTGTAAAAGAGAATTAGCATTTATAATGTTAAGAAAGCACTGGAAATGCCAGCCATTGGCAGTATAGGTCAGCCAGCTTATTGATGAATAGTTGAAGTCTCCCAATAGATTGGTCTTGGTTTTAATGGCGGTCTCAACTAATGCGTTAAGATAGCTATCATTCTCAGAAGAAGACATGCAAGGTGTTCTAAATTAGCTAAGAAGTAGAAATTAGTCTTGTTTATGGCAATTTCAGCATCTAAGAATTCAAATGTGGTGTCCCAAGGAATCTGTTGTGAGGTGATGATATCTTTGACTGATACTAATACTCCCACATTTGCCTGTAGGTCTGAATATAGGCACTATACTCAGGAATAGAGGGAGTACTTCCATTATTTTAAAACCATATCTCTGTAACTACATATATAAATGTGTACATATTATAACAGACCCTCGTGTTAGGGCATTTTTTGTTAAGACTCATGTCACTGAGTGGAGCCACGTTAATTTGTTCCAAATTAGAATTTACTAGGTAGAAAAGTCTGTCAAGTGGAGTCTACCTAAAAAAGGCACTATGGATGCAGCAAAGTTTTTAGCCTGTTTGCAAATGCTTAATAAAAGAGGTGCAGACCATCTCTGGCAAGGCAGGTCATTTGTCAATCATCTAATCACAAGCAAAGACATACCGAGTCCCTAAATTGACATGAGCTACATAGCCAATTATCTAAAACCTACAGTTTGTCTTTGAATCTTAGCATTATTCTGAGTGATGGCAAAATACCACTCAAGACCAGTGTCTTTCTTGTCACAGATACATGCATAGCAAGCCAAGCTCAGTCATATTGTTCTGCCTGCCCCTCACAGTAGAGCACCTAAGGTCATTCATCTGCAAATTGACCACTTTAAGGTCATAATCATATTTATCAGAATAGAGGGAATTAAGAGCTCTTGCTATATCCTGGACAATTGGCTGCAGAGGGTGGTGTCTATATGCTTGAAAATAGAGTCATCTATTACTAAAGTATTACTATGATTTGATATAGTCTCAGTGGGCTGTAACAGCTTTGACTCTACAGCCTTGTGAGTCTTAAAGGTATGAGTACTGGCTGTGGGTTTGAATGATGAAGGAAGGTATGTTTCTATCTGAAATAATGCCTGAGGTTTCTTAGTCTTTAGCCTGGGAGCCTAAGGCAGTGTTCTTTTAACAACCTCACCATAAGATGATTTAGTGAAAGAGCAAGTTATATAGATAAGGATGCTTCATAAATGCAGAAAAGAAAAATAAAGATCCCATTAACGACTAAAATGACTGAAAATAGACCCAGACATCTCATAAAGGGTCTTCAGTTCTGTATATATAAGTTGCGTTTACTAATGTGCTCTGATTTGAGAAGGTAGCCTCCATGTTAAGTAACGACTTACACTTCTTGAATATTAAATCACTATGATGTACCAACAAAGAGTTTTTGGTAAACAAGTTGTAGTCACTGACTGAAAATACAAACTGATATCAGTCCGGCAAAGGAAGGGGCAGAAGGTGATCAAGATTCCATATTGCCCAGTGCAGATGAAGTATAAGAAAACAGAAGTTTATATGTCACTCAGTATAAGACCGAGGGGCATGACTGGATTAGACAAAGGCAATATTATGGGATGTGGCTAAAGAATAAAATCACATGAGCTGTGACTACTGTAGTATTCACAAGTGCAAGAAAAAAAAAGAAATGTAAAAGTGACAGAAATATGTAGTACCCATGATATAATAAGTAAACAATAGCAATTTTAAATCAGATAGCTTTATCTAGTAAGCTCATGTGGTCTCTACCTAACTAGTAACAACAACAAGCAACTGATAGTGTGATTCAATGGCTATGTTTGCAGTAACTGTGATAGCTACTGATAATCTAAATGAGTAGTTTCAAGTGCAGTAACTAGAAATCAAATAGTTTATTTGCAGCATCAGTATAGTAATCAGTCAAACAATAAAAGTATATGGAACAGGTAACCCTATACTTAAAAGTACAGTACTGTAGAACCTTAGCTTTAAATGGAGTAACACAAGACTATTCGAACACAGACAGAAATACATAAACACCAACAATCAAAAAGTGCAGTCATTAACTGAGGTAATTAAATTTGTTTTTATATACCTCGAAGCAGTAATAGGCGACACTACTGTATTTCCTTAGATAGTGCCAATAATGAGTAACGGTACCAAACCAAGAAAATACTATAATGCAACCTTATTTAAACTTAATACCACTACAGATAGCAAAACAAAAGCGAACAACTTTATGATACAAAAGGGGTACAGTAGTGCAATGCCATTTAAACCCAATGGCACAACAGTCTGCAGAAAAAGTACTACGTTTAGCAATGCATCCGCATGAAGTGCAATCAGTGAGCCAATATGCTAAAAAGACACAATGATTTCACTATATGAAGTTAGGCAGCAATTAAATCAATCACAGTAGTACAACCACATTCTGACAAAGAAGGAGGTGAACTTTCTATCACGTACAACAAGGAAGAAAAGGTTTCTTTATCTCTTGTAGAAGAGGTTGTTTGTTGTATACCTAATAGGATAAAAACTTGATTTGCTCACTCTGAACTGAACAAGACTTCTCATATTTAATGTGTGTGTGTGTGTGTGTGTGTGTGTGTGTGTGTGTGTGTGTGTGTGTGTGTGTGTGCGCGCACCTATGCGTGTGCATTAGGGTTGCCACCTTTTCAAATGGCCAAAGTGAGACATTTTTCGTACAAACATCAGATTTTACAGGCCGACACATACTCACGGTCATTATAAAGGTTAGAACTTAACTTTTTTGCCTAAATAAAAGCTTATTCTTGTAGCATTTTAGTTGCTTATTCTGTTTCTTATAACATTTAGGTATTTTAGATACAGAATAACTGTTTTATGCAACTATTACATAAAATATAGGAAATAATTTTGTCCTGAAATCTCAAGACATTTGCCATTTTTACAATTTTTTGTCAGGACACAACTGCCCAAAGCGGGACTGTCCCTCGCAAAGTGGGACAGGTGGTAACCCTAGTGTGTATGTGTGTGTGTGTGTGTGTGTGTGTGTGTGTGTGTGTGTGTGTGTGTGTGTGTGTGTGTGTGTGTGTGGCTGTGTGTGTGCGTGTGTGTGTGTGTGTGTGTGTGTGTGTGTGTGTGTGTGTGTGTGTGTGTGTGTGTATGTGTGCATCTGTGCCCTTACTTGCTTATAGAGTCATCACCGCATATTTTTGTACTAGTATTCTATGTATTGCACAAATCATGACAAATTGCACCACTGTCGTCTTTCTTCTTTCTGAACTATTGTGTTAAGTTGAGTCACTTGATTACCCTCAGATGTTAGGAGTGGTACCTTGAAGTACATTGCTTTAGTCTATCTCTGTTTTGCATTTGTATCTAGAAAATGCTACAGTGACACGTACAAATGTCTGCCATTGGCCGTTCCACTGGTATGTCTACAAACATTATTCACACATCACATTGGATCAGTGCAGAGCAGCATGCAGTGTTAATGATAAATCCACATCTATATTATGCATGTCATCATACACAGTAGCATCTTCACCCACAGCATGTAGGGCTTTGTCTGCTTGACATCCTGTCTCCATTCAGCTGCACATCATGTTATGCAGCACAGCAGAGGGGAGGAACATGCATCTAACCTCTGTATTATATAATGCAGGACCCAATCAGAGGTCCATGGTCACCTAAAATGCTATTTCATGAGGGCAAGCATTTATTCCACAGTAGGCTATATTTGTTTCTGAGACAGCTTATAGCTTGGCATACAAATAGTTGAAGGAGTAGAAGTAGTTACATTTAATTGAATAATTAATAGTTTATGTAATTATAAACACAGACAAAGTGCCCAGACGAGTCCGAGGTTCCAATAATATGGGGTAGGAAATATCAATGAAGTTGTAAATGTCAATGTTAATCCTACCCTCAAGGTAAAGGTCCCTAAAATATCCTTTGATTCTATTGTAAGTGCCCGTTAATTCATTTAACGAGGAACTTTCATAAGCTGGTGTATCTAATACCTGTAACATACGGGTAGAATATTCCGCTTTATCAAAAATAACTAAGCCCCCACCCTTATCTGGTTTGATCACTCTCACAGCTGAACTACAGATTTTGTCCAAGGCCATAAGCTGGTCAGAAGAAATATTCCTGCTGCCCCTATCATCTCTCCCTGTTGTATGTAACTGCCTAAAATCCAATTCACAGGCTTTCTCAAAGGTGAATAGGCTAGGGTGTAAGGGAGGGTTGAAAGTGCTAGTTAACTTCAAGCTAGGTGCAACACCAGGTAAATAATTTTTTATTTACAATTTTTCCGACGTCATTATTGACGAAGAACTAATTGAATTATTGGCTAAAGACCTGAATTTTGTACCTGATTACAAATTCAGGCTAGCCAAAACTCTGATGGACTTAAAACTTTATGTGCGTAAGCTCAATTTGAATATCTTTTTTAACAATGATTTACCTGGTGTTGCACCTAGCTTGAAGTTAACTAGCACTTTCAACCCTCCCTTACACCCTAGCCTATTCACCTTTGAGAAAGCCTGTGAATTGGATTTTAGGCAGTTACATACAACAGGGAGAGATGATAGGGGCAGCAGGAATATTTCTTCTGACCAGCTTATGGCCTTGGACAAAATCTGTAGTTCAGCTGTGAGAGTGATCAAACCAGATAAGGGTGGGGGCTTAGTTATTTTTGATAAAGCGGAATATTCTACCCGTATGTTACAGGTATTAGATACACCAGCTTATGAAAGTTCCTCGTTAAATGAATTAACGGGCACTTACAATAGAATCAAAGGATATTTTAGGGACCTTTACCTTGAGGGTAGGATTAACACTGACATTTACAACTTCATTGATATTTCCTACCCCATATTATTGGAACCTCGGACTCGTCTGGGCACTTTGTCTATGTTTATAGTTTTGGTGCCTGTTTTCCAGTTGAGTTTATGTAATTAGACTATGTTAAATTTGTTATAGATGTTGCTTTATCATTTTACATTGTTAATATGTATTGTGTTGTGTTTTTTAATAAATTCAATAAATGTATTTGAAAAACAAATACAGAAGTTATGGGCGAGGGTAGCAGAATGCTCATATCATTCTTAGCTGTTGGAGCTACAGGGACAGCATTACCCTGAGGGGTATTGGAAGATGCTGCATCTAGCAATCAGGCCTGCACTTATATCATTGAACACATTCTATCAACAAAATGTTACAGGCCTGCATCTTCAATCATACCCTTAATTTCATATACCTCTCCCAAAGATAAGCAAGTTACAGATCTTCATCTCCATCCACAAAAGTCACAGGTAAATGGCTTCATCCATAGATATGTTTTAGTTCTGCATTTACAGTCATAGCTGTCATATTGAAAATGGACTTAAGTACCTACCAGTACATTAATGGCCTGCATTTATGTCTTCTGTCATTATTTTATAATAGGCTTCCAGCTTATACAGTGAAATGTTACACACTTCTATTTACATATTATAGAGCTGCAGTTGGTTCCTTATAGCGTATTTTGTGGTAGAGCTTCAAACTGACATTTATAATCTATCGCATAGTTAATCCCTCTAACACACAGTGTGTAAAGAAGTCATTACAGGAGTATATCAGTGCTTTGACATGCCTCCATCAACTTTGCATTTACCTGCTGTGTAAGTCTTGGTCTCCATTAGTGGGCTGTCAGTCCACTATAACTCACAAAAGTCAAAAACTGCTTCACTGTCCTGCTATCCTCACTGTAATGAATTAGCCACTAACTGAACTAGGTTATTAGTACTGCAGATGGGAATACTCTCATTCTGGCAAAAGGCTGGCCTTCTGAATGTAAACTGCAATATTCATTAGCACGGCATATCACATTATGTAATTCACTCTGCTAATTAATTCAAAATGACTATTTCAGCACTTTATAGCACTTATTTTAAGGATACCAGTGAGAAGGTGCCATTAGCTGGCTATCAGAGACACCTGCCTATTGTGTGCTGTTATTATTGCAATAACAAACTGCTAGCAAAGTGGGATAAATGT
Source organism: Protopterus annectens (assembly GCF_019279795.1). Lineage (NCBI taxonomy): Eukaryota > Metazoa > Chordata > Ceratodontiformes > Protopteridae > Protopterus > Protopterus annectens. Next base: position 1,286,161,949 of record NC_056726.1, on the reverse strand, counting down.
GAATTTGTACTTGACTATTCAGTATTCTGAAACAATGACATCCAAGGCATTACTTTTAGAAGACAAACTTTACAAATATTTTGCTAAAGATTTTTATGAAACAATATACGGTTCTTGTACAAAATTTAATGATGGCGTTAAGCAGGTAAATGTGTTGACCATAAGAGTTCAAATGAAAGGTTAGAAGAATATTGCTTTTGGCAGCATGAGTCATGTTTTAAAATACTTGCAGACACAGTAAGGGTAAACTAAAAAGGTATTTCAACTGGTCAGCCTTGCATCTTGATCATGAACAGTCTGTGCTTGTTTGAAATAAAGACCTCTGTAGCCAGCAAATGCTTTAAACCTTTCTACCAAAACTTGTGGGTAATGAAATATTTTATATAAATTTTCAATGCAAATAACTGAAAAAATGTTAAGTTATGGAAAATTAAAAAATGTAGTTGACATAACTGGAGGCAGGAAACTTGAGTACATATAGAAAATCCTTTCAGACATAAGGAAAAATGTGAAAATCCAAACAGTAGCCAGAGGTTATAACTATTTGTCTTAGAATACAAAAAATATAAATGTAGCTTAGTCTCCCTTTGTGGTATATGAAGATTATTATTTTTAAGGAAGCATTATATGCTCTTAACTTGTTTAACTAAAAAGACAAAAAGGCATAGAAACATTTCAATCCTATGAACATGCTACAGCAGTACCTTTTATGAGTGGCCTAAAATAACTTGAAATGCTATACAGTTATTTACATGTAAGACCAATCATGGAGAATGCTGAACGTTAAAAATACATGAATCCTCTCTTCCATGAAATGTGAATGTTTCTACTACAAAACATAAATAATTTGTACATAAGAATCTCAGGATTCCACCTTCTGGAAGCCATCAGAGTTTGAATTAGGGTGGAGATTTGCAAGATCTGTATTTTTGACTCAAACACCAATTTGTCAAAATACACATCTCAAACTGTCAAACAGAAGTCCACTAGCCAGAGGAAATTCTGCAGCAATACTTTCTCCAATAGATCAGCTGTAGTTACCCAAAGAGCATGGCAATTGAACACCCCCAGAATTTATGTAAAAGCCCTTGGTACAAAGATGCATAAACAGTACAATATTTTTTCTACAAACTGTCTAGACTGGTCCAGTATCCTTGGAGAAATAAGTAAAAGCACTTCACTTAATAATTATAATGTTTTCATGATATCACATACCGGATCGGTCAAGGCCCGGGTTAACAATGACTGCCACCAGTACTGTAAGCCAACAGGGTGCTGACTGAAATTGGGCTACTGTGGGCCGAAGGCAGGAAGAGAGGAGAAAGGATAGGACTGTGGTAGTGAGAGTCGGAACTTTTAATGTTGGCAGTATGACTGGTATAGGGAGAGAGCTAGCCAATATGATGCAAAGAAGGAAGGTTGGTATATTGTGTGTGCACGAGACCAGATGGAAGGGGAGTAAGGCTAGGTGTATCAGAGGTGGGTTCAAATTGTTTTATCATGGTGTAGATGGGAGGAGAAATGGCATAGGAGTTATCCTGAAGGAAGAGTATGCTAAGAGTGTTTTGGAGGTGAAAAGAGTGTCGGATAGAGTGATGTTTATGAAGCTGGAAATTGATGGTGTAATGATGAATGTTGTTAGTGCATATGCTCCACAAGTTGGGTGTGCGATGGATGAGAAAGAAACATTTTGGAGTGAGCTGGATGAAGTGGTGATGAACTGTACCCAAGGGTGAGAGAGTGGTGATTGGAGCAGATTTCAATGGGCATGTTGGTGAAGGGGACAGGGGGGATGAGGAAGTGATGGGTAGGTATGGTGTTAAGCAAAGGAATGCAGAATCTCAGATGGTAGTGGATTTTGTGAAAAGGATGGACATGGCTGTGGTGAATACGTATTTTAACAAGAGGGAGGAGCATAGGGTGACATACAAGAGTGGAGGAAGATGCACACAGGTGGATTATAGCTTATGTAGGAGGGCCAGTTTGAAGGAGATTGGAGACTGTAAAGTGGTGAAAGTGTAATTAGGCAGCATAGGATGGTGGTTTGTAGGATGATGTTGGTGATAAAGAAGAGAAGAAGGAGTGTAAGGGCAGTACCAAGGATCAAATGGTGGAAAATAAAAAGGAGTAATTCTGAGGAGGAGTTCAGGGAAGAGTTAAGACAGGCACTGGGTGGCAGTGAAGAGTTACCAAATAGCTGGATAACTACAGCAGAGCTAGTAAGGGAGACAGCTAGAAAGGTGCTTGGTATGACATCTGGATAGAGGAAGGATGACATGGAGACATGATGGTGGAATGAGGAAGTAGAGGAGAGTATACAGAGAAAGAGGTTGGCGAAGAAGTGGGATTACCAGAGAGATGAAGAAAATAGACAGGAGTTTAAGGAGATGAGATGCATGGCAAAGAGAGAGGTGGCGAAGGCTAAGGATAAGGCATATGAAGAGTTGTATGAAAGGTTGGACACTAAGGAGGGAGAAAAGGACCTGTACAGATTGGCTAGACAGAGGGACTGAGCTAGGAAAGATGTGCAGCAGGTACAGGTGATAAAGGATAATGAGGGAAACATACTCACAAATGAGGAGAGTGTGTTGAGCAGATGGAAAGAGTATTCTGAGGGGTTGATGAATGAAGGGAATGAGAGGGAGAGAAGGTTGGATGATGTGGGGATAGTGAATCATGAAGTGAAATGGATTAGCAAGGAGGAAGTAAGGATAGCTATGAATAGGATGAAGAATGGAAAGGCTGTTGGTCCAGATTACATACCTGTGGAAGCATGGAGGTGTTCAGGTGAAATGGCAGTGGAGTTTCTAACCAAATTGTTTAATGAAATCTTGGAACGTGAGAGGATGCCTGAGGAATGGAGAAAAAGTGTTTTGGTACCGATTTTTAAGAGTAAGGGTGATGTGCAGAGCTGTAGTAACTACAGAGGGATTAAACTGATCAGTCACAGCATGAAGTTATGGGAAAGAGTAGTGGAAGCTAGGTTAAAAAGGGACATGATGATTAGTGATCAGCAGTATGGTTTTATGCTGGGAAAGAGCACTACAGATGTGATGTTTGCTCTGAGAGTGTTGATGGAGAAGTATAGAGAAGGTCAGAAGGAGTCACATTGTGTTTTTGTAGACTTAGAGAAAGCATATGACAGGGTGCCTAGAGAGGAGATGTGGTGTTGTATGAGGAAGTTGTGTGTGTCAGAGAAGTATGTAAGAGTGGTACAGGATATGTACGAGGGTAGTGTGACAGAGGTGAGGTCTGCAGTGGGAGTGATGGATGCGTTTAAGGTGGAGGTGGGGTTACATCAAGGATCAGCTCTGAGCCCTTTCTTATTTGCAATGGTGATGGACAGGTTGACAGACGAGATCAGACAGGAGTCCCCGTGGACTATGATGTTTGCACATGACATTGTGATCTGTAGTGAGAGTAGGGAACAGGTTGAGGAGACCCTGGAGAGATGGAGATATGTTCTAGAGAGAAGAGGAATGAAGGTCAGCAGGACTAAGACAGAATATATGTGTATGAATGAGAGGGAGGATAGAGGAATGGTGAGGATGCAAGGAGTAGAGGTGGCAAAGGAGGATGAGTTTAAATACTTGGGATCAATAGTTCAGAGTAACGGTGAGTGTGAAGGAGAGGTGAAGAAGAGACTACAGGCAGGATGGAGTGGATGGAGAAGAGTGTCAGGAGGGATTTGTGACAGACAAGTACCAGTAAGAGTGAAAGGGAAGGTCTACAAGAGGGTAGTAAGACCAGCTATGTTATATGGGTTGGAGACAGTGGCATTGACAAAAAAGGCAGGAATTTGAGCTGGATGTGGCAGAGTTAAAGATGTTAAGATTTGCACTGGGTGTAACGAGGGTGGACAGGATTAGGAATAAGTATATTCGAGGGTCAGCCCAGGTTGGAAGGTTTGGAGACAAAGCCAGAGAGGCAATATTACATTGGTTTGGACATGTGCTGAGGAGGGATGCTGAGTATATTGGGAAAAAGATGCTAAGGAGGAAGCTACCAGGTAACAGGAAAAGAGGAAGGCCTAAGATAAGGTTTATGGATGTGGTGAGAGAGGACATGCAGGTGGTTGGTGTGACAGAGCAAGATGCAGAGGACAGGAAGAAATGGAAACAGATGATCCACTGTGGCAACCGCTAACAGGAACAGCCAAAAGAAGATGATGATGATATCAAGAACTGCATAAAGTGAACATACAGGTTCACATCATCTTTGGACCAAAAGCTTCTTTGAAGAGATTAAAGGATTCATTAATATATAACACAACAAATGTATCTTTAACTGTTACTTTAAGTGCTGCTTTTATCTGTACACTGCCTATCAGGATAGCATTAACCAAAGCGACAACCCTTTAAAATAATGTAGATGAGAAGGATGCAATAACATGGACTAAATCTCTTCTCGCTTGCACATAATGTAGTAACAAATATTTCCAGTGCTCAGAAGTCCAAATCTTTGCTTTAGTGTGTTGAATGAAAGCAAAACTGGGTGTCCCTGTACCACTTGTCTTAAATGGCTTAGCAAGTAATCATTTTCTCCTTCCAGGTCATTTACTTCACCAGGCCAGTACCAACCTTTAAAGATGTCAGGCCCCCAGATCAGTGTGCTTCCTCCCACCATGACTCTGCCTGCTGGTCTTTTCCCATTCTTTGGCAATATTTATGTGCGACTTCAATCAAGTATTATTTCCTTATATTAGTGGAAACTTTTTTTTTTATTTATATGTTTGAGACAAGGCTATAGCACTGATCCCAATGGATCAGTTTTAGGCTCAACCTACAGTTTATATCAAAAGTGTGCAAAGCAAACAAAGTATATAAGCCTTTAATCATCATAGCTTGAGCAAGGTATTTACAGCTGGTAAAGTCTTCAGAAAACAGTGCAATGCTGAGTCATGTTTCAAGATATTTAGAGTATGTGGTTCTATTAAAAGGTATAATCTCAACGGATGATTGGAGTCATCAGATTGGAGATACAGGGATAGGAAGAATAAATCTTTGCAAGCAAAACTAGGCAGAGCAGAACACAACAGAAGCAGAGTTAGTATGCTACTTTGAAAGGTTTATGGTTGACCAAGTATGCAGGTGACTGTAAACTCGGTGCAATAATAAACTCCCCAAAGAATGCTAATATTCTCCAAGTTTGCCTTTCCAAAACTAATACCTGGTGTCAAAACCATGGACTAAAACCAAATGCCAAGAAATGTATAATAGCATTCTAAAACAAACAAGAAGTCCTGTCTAACTATTGCACTGACAACATACTCATGAAAATTGATCTAGCAGATATGGACCTGGAAACCTATACAGAAATGAACTGCCCTTTGATCACCATGTATAGACTATTATAAGAAAGTCATTTTTCATTGCACAGTTTATTACAAGGGTATGGCATCCAGGTCAAGGGATGCAATAATTACAGTGTAGTCTACACTAATCGGGCAGATCATTGAATATAATGCCCTGTTTGATATATACCTGTCCACATATTTAGTGCCACTTGAATGCTCACAATGCTTTCTGACTAAGAAAATCAACGGCCTAAATCATAAAAACTATGTGGCCCAACTGAAGGCCTGGTCCCTCTTCTCTGTGTCATATAGGCTACTGAGGTGTAATCTCTGCCTCATGTACAGAGTTCAACAGACCCTCTCCTGTCAGACCTACTGCATATTTGCAAATCCAATGGGAGCATAAACAGATACTCAAGATATCTCAATCTCTTTTGCAACATAAACAGAAAATGTTGAATGGATAGCTGTGCATCACAGGTAAAAATCACTTCCTAGGAACTGTTTTTCTCATTGCATAAAATAAACTAGTTTTCTTACACTATTCAAATGTAATTTGAATGAATGGATGTGTTACCACAAAGTCATCCCTGATTTAGCACCCTTGTCCTACAAGGATATGGGCAACATGTAAATGTTTTGCTCATCTGTCGGTTATTTGTACTTAAAACGTAAGGGATAAAAACGTCATGGAAGTGTATGGCTACACTTGCTAAAGATCCTCGTAGATCAATGGCCTACTATGTACCCATGAACCTATACCAAAAGAATTCAGCTTCTTCTGATGTAACCCATAAAACACAATCTGTACACCAACTATAGGTCCATGATGCAGATGGATGGAACCCTTACTGTGAAGCAGTTGATCAGTTTGATTGGTAACCTCGACACTGGTGGATCCAGAAAGGAAGGAGGAAGACTAAAGGGAGTGGCCAACTCAGCTCTCATGGAGGGTGGGAAAGAATGTAAGTCAGGTGTTATTTCCCTGATTGAGACTGAGGAAATACCTGCTTGAGTTCCAGGGAAGGGCAAAGTTGTTTGGAGGGTGCACCCCTTGAGGAAGTGAGAATACCACCTGCAAGGTAATCCCGTTGCATGTGCCTCTCTGGTGCTATGCAGGGTTTGCACAAGGGATGGGGAGTAACACCATAAAACTGGTGAATCACCCCATGGCTGGCTAAATAATGCCTCTCTTGTCTGGTTGTCAACTTGCTAATGGGGAAAAACATTGCAATTGTTTGGAAGGGCAGTGTTTATCAACAGGCATAGGGGTAAGAAACAACTATTTGAAAAAAAAAACAATCTGTAGTCTAGCAAGAACTTTTTAACTGTACCTGAAGAGGGGGGTCATTCAGGTATCACCGTCTAAGTGGAGCCAGTACAGGGCCAAAGCATATTTAGTCATTTTAGGGCAGCCTAGCCTCCCTTCCTTCTGGGGGAATAAAAGACTTCCTTTGAAACTCTGCAACTCCTGTTGTTACATATAAATTTTAGGATTAACCTCATCATATTTATCATGCACTTATGGACTGACTATGCATGTAGAACACTAGGAGCATGAAAACACATTCATCATTGATATATATCCAGATATGCATATAAGCAAACAAATTATCCCAAAAGGAACCAAATTCATCAGAAATATTTTGCTAAGGTCAGAGTGGGAAATATTAATTATTCTAAATAAAATAAAGCAAAATATAAAAATGAGGAGAGGGAACCACACAAAATATATTTTGGTATTTTTATTCTGATAAACTCATTGGAAATACCTCTGTTTTACTTTAGCACAGGTATAATGTGCCAAAAGAAAAACTCAGGGTAAATATCTTTATATAATCGTGAGACATTTGGGGGTTGTCTAGAAAGAACAACAATACTGGAGCCGAATGAAGGTTGACTTGGTAATCTGCTTAGTCAGCTTTCTCTAAAAACTTCAGTTAAAACTTGGTTTACTCATGTCCTGACTAATAGGTTCAAAGGTTCATGCTAGGTTAATGATCTCCAGGGTCTTCACAAGCCTAGCCTTGCAACCCAACCCGGTTTTGTTCCAGAGTTTCTTGGATGCCTGTATGATGGTACAGCTCATAATACCATCAAGCACTGAGGACTTGTCCTTGGCAGTATTCTAATTGCCCTACCCACCATTTCTGCAGGCTAACATACACTTTAACATAGATTCATTGGTAGTTATTAGGCACAAAATCAAATAGACAACTGAGGACTGCAGCCCACTTTCCCAATTACTTCAGAGCACTGTCTTTTTAACTAAAATTTAGAGAGTCACATAGCAGACAAATGAAGACTGATAGAATCAAACCCTGGACTAAAGAAAGCAGCTCATTAACAGCTCATATCCTTAATTGTCTGTTGTAACTGCAAAACATAATTTTTGGGGTTGCGTATCTGACTAAGATGAGTGTGGTTTAGAGAACTCATAAGTGCATAATGTCTATCAAGTGAGGCTGTAGTGTCCACAAAGCAAAGAGCATTTCATAAAACATCTAAAATGCTTTATTAATTTTCCTGAGATCTGAATTCACCCTGTCACTTTCCACTTTCTGAATTTATTGTAGTCATCTATAATTGTCGTTTGCATTGCTTGAATCTCCATAAAAGGTGCCCAATGTCCTGTTTCTTGTGGCTGCTGTTTCCACGTATATATATATATATATATATATATATATATATATATATATATATATAGATATATATATATAGTTCCACTAGTTACAGTTTCACTGGGATCCAGGCTCATTATGCCTTTTCATATTATCCTTAAACTTAGACTGCGGTTAGGAATCCCAGTGCTGCTTTACAAGTTTTTCCAACCTTTTAAGCTTGCTTTCTTTTTCACCTCTCACTAACTTCCTTGCTCCTTTCCATAAGTACCATTTAAAAGTTTCCATTATAATATGGGAAGGGAGTATACTCACTGTGTTAATTTCTGTTAACTCTATAACCATTGTACCATGACCCACTTTGTTTTAGTATCTAAAAAGTTTAATGGGTCTCTATGCCATGCCATATTAGGTTTCTCATTTCTAGGACCCTAAAATGACTTGTTTTTTGATTGTCTGTGTTGGATGAGCAGAGGACTGCCTTGTGATCGGTGGCCTCCCACACACAGCTCTGTTTTGATTGTCCATGTTGGATGAGCAGGGTATTGCCTTGTGATCGGTGGCCTCCCACACACAGCTCTCTTTTGATTGTCCATGTTGGATGAGCAGGGGATTTCCTTGTGATCGGTGGCCTCCCACACACAGCTCTGTTTTGATTGTCTGTATTGAGGATGTAACTTTCCAGATCCACATAGCACATCACGATGATTCTTGACTCATGACACTGTTGTGAAAATTTGAAACCATTACCTCCAGGGTATCTACTTTTCCAGTATCATTTAATCGCTACTGTGCAGGAAATTTTAGCAGAATGTATTGTGCATTGGTACATGTTTCTGAACTAGGGCAAGTTATGTCAATACATTGATTAGCTGTAACATGAGTGTCTCCTTTAAGAAGTATGTGTTCAGCTTCCCTAATGGTTTTAACTATAAGTTCAAAATGTAATAAAGAATTATGCTTTATAGTCAATTTGGGGCATATCAGCCTCCTGGAATCCTTGCAACTGTGTGAATTTTTAACCGTCTGCCTCCCTTCCTGTTTATATAATGTGTCAACCCACATCCACCCCTGCTTTTTGTTGCGCTAAAAATGAACACCACTATTTCTGAGGAATTTTCTTCATAAGCCTCTTCCATGTAGATCATGCTGGCATACTGTGAATGTTTCTGTACAAATTTTGCCACCTGCAGCATTACTATATTGATGTGATGAGCTTTTAAGATGCAACATTTTGTTGTCTTTTAATGTCTCACTTTTTAATGTCATGCATTTAAACATTTTAGGCATGATAGATAAACAATATACAAACTGGAATATATTAACGACACCTGATAAATTGAACTAGCAGTCATTTATTTTATACTGTGTTGTGGGTTGGTAATAATTGGGCAAATAACTGTTTGTGGCAAATAGCAAGTATTAATTACAGGCAGGACAGTAGTCTTACATGTGCTGGGTCATTCATTTTTAGTGATCTGCTTTTTTTTTTTGTTTGTTTGTTTTTTTTTGCCTTGTGTTCCCTTTAGTTACTGGATCCAGATACTTGTGTATGCTCACTGATGAGGTTTGCTTTGGGATACTTGGGGTTGTCCCAGTTTTGAGAGCCGCATCAGAGTTTTTGTATCCAGAAGTCAAACATGTTGGATACAGGCACATCTGGTAGGAACATTTGACATGGCAACACTTATGGTGTCACTCTTTCAGTTCCAGAGAGCTCTAATTTCTTTTGTTCATAGGATGTATGGTGATACTAAATGTCCATTGGTGAATAAACATTAACTAACCTAAATCATCATTTTAAGGCTAGGTAGTAACCCAAGGTCAAAATAAAACCCTGTACCTTGTGTTTATGAGGTAAAGACTTTAGCCATTATGCCAAACCCACCCACAATTAAATTGAGGCTTAATGCTGAAACAGCAGCACATTTCTATAAATAAGTGTGACATCAAGGTCTTTTCTCTGCATTTAAGATGGTGTCTTGCATTTTCATCAATGTCCCTGGCAGGGCTGTCACCCTTTCTTTTAGTAGGAATGATTTTTAGGGAATATATAATGCAGTTCAGAGTAACAAAGTCCATGATCTGTATCTCTGACAAGTAGTGAAGCTGTGTATTGCTGTTATAACAAAGCACAATTTCCTCATGTCTGAAAGTGCCTTTTTTTTCTAGAGTAGCAAAACAGAAATCTTAATAACTTGCTTTCATTAGATCATAAAAGGACACCTCCTCTTGCACTGCATAAAATATAATTCCTTGTCTACAAATCTCATGTCTTGGATTTGAGTCTCCCAGTCTAGCTGGCCTTAAGATGTTGGGAGGCTGCTCTGAAGGGGTTATCCTAGGTTCAGACAATTTTTGCTGAAGAAATAAAATGAGTTTAAATTGTTCTATATGTTCTTGCAGCACTGCTAGTCTCAAACTGCCTCACCTGCTGGTTTACCAGGCCCTCAAGCTTGCTGAGCAGTGTTTGTATCTCAGCATACCTACTTAACTATTGCTTTGTATTCTTGTATCTGCATGCACTGTTGCATTACAACTGAATCAATGTGCTACTGCTCCAATGATACATTTTCAATTATTTCTTTATGTAGGGGGTTGTCTGTTTTAATTATTTATTTTAAATCACTGATGCATATGGATCATATTCAGGTTCAGCCTTGGGAGTAAATAGAGACCATATTATTAGTTATTTATTTATTACAAAAATGTTTACAAATATTTAGTTGTCATCTAGTGTTGAATCAGCATTGTTAACTTACAATGGCCTTATGAATAAAGAGTTGAATATGCATTACTATAAAGCACTACTTTTATCCATAGCCTATTTAATCCCGTGAGGAGGGTCCTCTAACATTTGTCGAATGTTTTAAAGAGCAGAAAAGTGTAGAGGCTGTATGGCGGAGTAAGAGTGGATGAGGGAAGTTGAGAATGGATAATATAGGGAGATGTGGGAGGGCAGCTATAATGGAGTAATGAGCAATACAATTTGATTGATTAAGAAAGTATGTCAAAAGACTTCATAGTGAGGCCAGGAAATGGGAAGAACAATTACTACAAGGAGTAACCATTTGAAATGTTGTGACCCACTACAGCGAGTCCCAAAAAGTGGAAACTGAATGGCTGAAAGAATGGATTTACATATACTTAGCCCAAGATGCCATTTCTCGGAATATTCCCTTTTCTCTGAGGTATGGCGATCTTGCAGTTGGTATATATAAGATTGGGGATGCGGGGGGATAACCCTCTTACAAAAAGAAGTTTTAAAGAGAAGATTGGTTTTCAAGATTTGCTCTTCTCCTGTGTTTTTGGTCTTTTTTCCAGCTTTTTGGCACTCAGCATTTCAAGTGTCAATATTTCAATAGGGATCCACAGAAGGGGTTAAATTATACTGATGTTTAGAAATTATATTTGCAGCATACTTCCTTGAATAGGAAATTCTTAAGGCAGGACCTGAACTCTGTGTAGCAGTTAGTTTTTTAATGTGTTGAGGAAGTGATTCCCAAGTTTGATGAGCCATGAAAGAATGCGGTGGTTGGCACGGTGGGGTCTTGCTCTGGGGAACAGAAGCGAGATAGTGAAATAACAGAATGGCCTAATATTTTAAATTTATGACTGATGGATCAGACTGCTTAGATATAAAGGGAAGGGAAGGCTTCCTCAGTAATTTTAAAAAAGTGAGTGAAACAAGAAATACTTGTGATCTTTTTAGAAAGTGGAAGACATTTGTCTTTTATCTGTATCTGGTGCTAGAGGTCTCTTTTTGGGCCTATTTTAATGAATCTTAATGTATAACTGGCTTTAGTCTGAAAAGACAGCAGAGTCTATTTATATACAGATGGGAATAAGTGTAGTCTGTATTTTCATTTTATAAGCACTACTTTGCCCATTGCAAACCTCATTGTTCTGCAGTACTTGGGTTATCAGTGCTGCCAGATGGTCCAGTTTTGCCTGCAAACCTGACTAGTGAAGATGGTTTAGAAGGTGAAAGGACTTGTTCATTCTTCTTCAGCTACAAGAGGCAAGAGTCACCGGTTCTTTTAATTGTAAGTTGCATTATTCCTACTATTAGGCTGCTTGGAGATACTAGTAGAAGAGTCTTTAGGGAATCTAGTGACCCAACCAGTGGAGCTCTTCAACATGGTATGTTCGTGGCATTTGCATTGAAGTTCTAACCACCTGCCACTGAATGATATATACAGCCTATTACCCAGGTTTCATTTTGGTTTTAGATCCTTCCACAACACATAGCTTACATGCACCTGGACAGATAACAGCTAAAAGTGTGTGCTTTCTATAAAATAAAACCATCTGTCCACTGCCAGAAAAAAGGAGTTAATTCTGAGATCACATTACTCTATATTATTTTGTGTGTTTTTGAATATTCAGTAGTTTCACTCCTGCGTTTTCCATACACTAGTCAGTAAAATAGGTTTTCCATTCTTGAGTTGCTGTTTGCATCAGCAGTCATGTGAAACTCATCCTTGTCCAGCTTTTACCTTTGTGCTCTCACTGCATACAATATATTCACTGCAATAGCAGGAAAAGGCCCATAGGTATACACTAGGCTAATGACCGCCAGGGCCTTTATAAGCCTAACCATGCAATCTAACTTAGTTGTGTCTCTGTGTGTCATGGACATTTATTTAGTGATGATATGTTAGTTAAGAAGTTTCTAGAGGTTATGTGTGTGGGGGGTATGCTAGTTTGGGCATTACTGCCTGCCTCTGTCAGAGACATGGTGGCCAGACCTTACATACATTGGTCAATATTACAATTAAATTAAGTTTAGGGATGGACTCTACAGCACATGGATGGGGAGCCTGTTCCAGAGCATGGGGATCCTCTGAAACACATACCTGTCTTACCAGCAAGTCTTATTTATGTCACAAGCAAAATTGAAATTCCTGGATCTAATTGTTCTGATGCTGTTCATTTTGCAGATAAGCAAAATGTCCATCAGAGCAGGATCCGAGGATGCCTAGTATGCTAGGACTAGATCACCTCTCAGTAACTTGTAGGAGACTGGTAACAAAGATAGGGCTTTAAGATGACTCATACAGGACAATGTATTTATATCCTGGATTTTCCTGGTAAAGAACCTCTGTGGGTTTTCCAGCTGTTGCATATGTCTGTTCAGGTACATACTAGTGAAATACAAAAGCTCAACCACAAAAGGTCGAAACACAGAACATTGAGGTTATGTACTACTGGCTTTTTAGCAAGACTAAATAATCATAAGTATATTGCATAAGATCGCAGTACAGCAGGGACTGTTTTTTTTTCCCTTCCCACTGTAGTGTGATCTTGGAGTTGATACATATAATTAGAAGGGGGTGTAAGGGATGCAGATGCATACTTGAAGGATGCAGATGCTGGTTTGAGTGTTTTTGTTGTTGTGTATTTCAACCCTCTGTGGTCAGTCTTTTGTGTTTTGCTATTGTCCCCTTTAGATGCAGTGGATGTATTCCAGTTGATGTGCAGATATGCAGATATTTCAAGGATTGATTGAACTTATAATTTAAATAGTGGGTTAAAACAGTTGGATTGACAGCAATATTAAGTTACAAGCATTTTTTTCTTAAAAATGTGTTTATTTATTACATGTGTTAATGGATAAGAGAACTTGTACAAAGACCCTTAGTAGCCCCAACTTGGACTATGGAAGCAAACACTCCTTACAGAGATTCAACTTCACAAGTACAATTTGATAAACATATATGTGGTTAATGTGCACTGTTACATTAGAGAACTGTGATTCAAGATTATAACCACAATACAGTAAACATATTTGTGATAGACATGGGTGATATTCACAGTTCAATAGAAGTGTACATGCTGAAGAAAATGTTATATAGTAAGTAAGCATTTTAGATTTATACAGATCAAAACACAGTTGCAAGTTCTTATTTCACATAAGTAAAACAATAATGTGCAGAGTGCACAGAGCTTGGAATTATTCATCATTAGTAGAGGTTAGCGTTGTCGCCTCTCAGAAAGAGGTTCTCCGATTCAATTCTCAGTTGAAGTGCCTTCTGTGTGGAGTTTGCATGTCCTCCCCATGGTCGAGTGACATTTAAAGACATGCAGTAGGTGCGTGCATGAATGGGTGTGCCTTCTTTGAAGATTGGGCATCAGGCTGGCACCTCGGTACCGTAAAAATCCACTGCCAATCATTAGTGGACCGGAGTTCCGCTGTGGCGACCCCTAACTAGGAAAAGCCGAAAGACTGCACAGTAATAAGAAATACAATAACAATGAGGAATGAAAAACACTGAAATCTCAAAATGTTTTGTATCTCATTGTCAGGATTCAAGAAAAGTTTGCAAATATTTGTTCAGTCCCTTATATGTGTTCAGATTTAAGAACATGCAGAAAGAAAATAACCTGGATAAAACAAGGTCTGGTGCCTTCTCTTTCTCTCTGAAAAAGATATCATAATATATTTTTTTCTGTTTATTGCAAGGATTTAAGGAACATATGATGGACATCTTCTTGTTGATACTAGATAGTGTATTTTCTGTAGTAGTTTGGGAATTGCTTTCATTGATCACGTTGCACGCTGGAAGTTTTACACTGTGTGGTGCCTACTACACAGATTGTAGGCCTATAGATTTGTGTCAGAGACAGTGCCACAGCTTTCAGTATCCCTGCTTCAGAGCACTTGGTTTGTCTAGCTTTTCTTTATTTCTGTCAGAGAATCCTTGCTTGTGGTGTCTACATGTGTTTCTCTGAATATGAGGACATCAGCTTTAGTGTCCTATTTCTTCCGACATTTCAAAGACATGCTCTGTAGGAACTGATGGTTCATCAAAATGCCCTTAGATATGCATGCCATGTCTCATTGAGTGTGCATATCCATCCTGCAATGGTCTGCCTTCCAATCCAGGACTAGCTTTTCTGCCTTGTGTCCATTGTGCACATGGATGTGCTCCAGCACCCCTTAAGCATGTCAGATAAAGTAGCCATTGGAAAATGGTTATCAGTTTTTATGTTTCTTTGCGAGTCCTTTTTTTTTTTGTTTGTTTTTTTGTTTATTCATTTTTGTGAATGGCTTTCAGTAGCTGGTTTAATCCTATGTTGAAATTTCCTGCATTACTAATTTTAATGGTAGATGAATTATTCACTGCTGAAAATTGATTGTTTTTGGTTGTTCTCTCTGCTGTCAAACGGTCTATTAAATGTCATCAGCAAATTCCTTTATGCATTACTGATGCAGTGATTAACCAAGCTTCTGTGCATTGTAGTCTTTTGATAAAGTCTTATTAACACACTTACTTTAAATAAGTTTTTTTTCTAATAAGCATTGCCTTGCTAATTATTATATATTTTTTCAGTTAATATATGTTTTTATGTATGTCTTTTCCCTGGTATTTCCTGACTTTTCATAACATCAAAAAGGGAAGTGTATTTTTAAATGAACTTATCCTTTTAAAGAATCACAACCATTTTCTTCCACTCTTCAGGTCCTGCATTCCTTCCCTGATTCTATAAGAAGAATGGACAGAGGTGCAGCTGTTTCTACAGACTATTATTTTAGAATTCTGTAGTGAATCCTATTTGGCCCCACTGTATTTATAACTCCCTTGTTGCTCTGGCCAAATTTCCTATAGTAGCATAAATACCACCTTGGGTCTCCCCTGAAAAGAGGCTGATAGCCTATGGGACTAACCCAGTAAATAAAAGATAAAGAGAGAAATGACAAGAAACATATTTCATAAAACAGGTTATATAACCTAATAAACAATACAAATGTGGATATAAACTTTACCAACATAAGGGAAATACTGGGGAATTGTCAGATGCATGTGCGGACTAGATAAATCATAGGTTCATAGGTGTGTACTAGGCCAACAGCCCTGGAGCCTTTACAAGCCCAGCCCATAGAAGTGCCCTGGCATCATGCTGCCATTAGTTCCCGGTGCCTCTATCAAGTAGAGCCACTGGAGTGATCCCCAGGGTGAACCTTCTATTTCCCATCCACTCATTAAGATTTCTCTTGAAAAAGGCCAGTGAGGTACTCTGCTTGACATGTATGGGAAGTCTATTCTAGAGCATGGGCAGTCTCTGGGTTATGAACCTGTCCCTCCAGCATGTTCTGTTGATTGTGGTAATGAGGTTGAGGTCCGTGGAGTGTGTGGTGCAGAGGGATCAGGATTTCTTTAGGTGTAACATTTCTAACAAGGCTGGGTCAGACATGGCTTTGTAAGTCAAGCAGAGATTGCTTCTTAAAAGACAACATGAGACAGAGAAAAGCTGGAGTTTTTTGAGTCTATCCATGTAGGGCATGTGTTTAAGGCGTAGGATCCTCTTTGTGAGGTACTTTTGTGGCCTTTCCAGCTGATGCAGGTGTTTAGTGAGGTACATGAAAAATGGGGCATTATAATCAATGATTGGTCTAATGAGGGAAGAGTAGAGAGAGATGATGACTTCTTTCTTCCTGGATGCCAAACTTTTGGTAATGATATGTGCCACATAGAAGGACCTTCTGACCACAATGGCAATGTGGTGGTCGAAGGAGAGGTTGCTCTTATAACACCTTCAGTGTTCAGTGGGCTGCCATCAATGTGGTAATTAGTGGGAAATGAGTTTTTCCCAAAGGGAATGATGATGCATTTTTTTGGCATTAAGGCCATGGTTTCAACACCAGTCGTTGGTCTCAGTGAGGCCTTTCTGTAGGATGTCTACATCACTTGTGGAGTCAGTAATGACTCCCAGCTTACAGTCTTTAGTGAACTTGGTCAGCCAGAGTCCCTCCATGTTGGCTTGTACTTCTGAGAAGTAGATGCCAAACAGGAGAGGACCCAGGACTGATCTCTGTGGGACTCCACTCATGAATGGTTGGCAGTTGGATTTGGAGTTTGCTACTTTCACACTGTGGGTTCTATCTGTGAGCCAATTTGCAACCCACCTAGTGATATGGGGGTTGATGCCTAGTTTGGTGATTCTATCAATAATTCCTGAGTGGGGAATGGTATCAAAGGCCTTGGCCAAATTGAAGTAGGCTGTATGAACTGCCTTTCCCTCATCCACAGCTCTGGTGACTAACTCAAAGAAATCAACCAGGTTGAGCAGGCATGATCTACCCTTCACAAAACCAAATTGTGCAGGATCCAGAGAATGGAGATTCCCTATATCCTTGTTAATTAGGTTCATGATGATGTGCTCCATAGCCTTACATATCAGACTCGCCAGGCTACTTCTTGTGGAAAAAACAAACGGCCACTTAATAGGTATCATTCAATTGCGGTTTAAAATGTCCCCAGTAGTGATACTCCACTGTACTTTCTCTGTCAGAATTACTTCTGTCAAACGGGATTGCTGGAAACTGTTCCCATAAACCTGACCGATATCAACGCAAGAAAAGAAAAAGCATTCCTATGGATCAGGGTTTGACTATATAGGTTCATAGGTTCATAGGGTAGATTTTAGGCTATCTGCCCTAGGGCATTTATAAGCCTAGCCAGAGTGTATTTGACTTCTGCCTCCCTATTAGATTAGCCTACTGTGCCTCTGTAAAGTAGATCACAGAAGGTACCCTTTTAAGATTAGTTTACTGTGCCTCTGTCTCGCAGGGACACAGAAGAGATCCCAGGGGTGAATTTGCAATTTCCCATCCACGCATCCAGATTTCGCTTAAAGAGGGTCAGCGAGGGGCTATGTCTAACATGAATTGGGATTCTATTCCAGAGTGAGGGGAGCCTCTGGGAAATGAATCTGTCCCTCCAGCATGTCCTATTTATTTTTGTGCTGAGGTTTAGGTCCCTGGAGCATGTAGGATTTTTTGAGGTGGAGCACGTTCATTAATTCTGAGTTTGACATGGCTTTGTACGTCAGGCATAGATCACCTCTGAGTAGACGGTAAGCAACTGGGTAGAGCTGGAGTTTCTTTAGTCGAGCTGCATAGGACATCTGTTTGTAGCCCATGATCCTCTTGGTGAGATACTTTTGGGGTCTCTCCAGTTGCTGCAGGTGTCGGGTAAGGTACATCCCAAAAGGGGTATTGTATTCAATTATGGGCCTGATGAGTGACGAGTAGAGGGGCACAATGACCTCTCTTGATCTAGATGCAAACCCTTTCATGATAAGGTGGGCTATATAGAAGGTCTTTCTTCATAGGTTCATAGGTTCATAGGTTAGTACTAAGCTAACTGCACTTGCGAGCCATTGTAAGCCTAGCCAATTATCCCTTGTGAGACTCAAACCCTGCACTTTGTGTTTGTAAGGCAAACACCTTACCCATTAGGCCACCTGCCCAACCCCTTCTAATCACTTTAGCAACATGATTATCAAAGGAGAGATTACTATCTACGTTGGTCCCTAAATCTCTAATTACTTCTTCCGTACTTAATGGATTAGCACCTACGTGGTAATTTGTGGGCACCTTGTTTTTCCCAAAGGGGATGACTATGCACTTTTTAGCATTTAGTTTGAGGCCGTGGCTCTGGCACCAAGTATCTGTCTCTGTGAGGCCCTTTTGGAGGATGCTTGTGTCAGCTGGAGATTCGATTATGGACCCAGTTTGCAGTCATCTGCGAACTTTGTCAGCCATAATCCCCCCGTGTTAGCCTGAACCTCAGAGAAGTATATACCGAACAAGAGAGGTCCCAGAACTGAGCCCTGTGGGACGCCACTTGTAATTGGTTTGGATTCGGACATGGCACCTGTGATTCTGACCATGTGGGTTCTATCTCTGAGCCAGTTTGCAACCCATCTTGTGATAAAGGGGTTGATATTTAAGCTGGTAAGCTTATTTATGATGCCTGAGTGGGGTATTGTGTCAAAGGCTTTTGCGAGGTCCAGGTAGTCTGTGTGGACTACCTTGCCCTCATCTATGGCTTTGGTAACTTTCAAAGAAATCAACTAGGGTTAAGAGGCAAGATCTGCCCTTAACAAAGCCGAATTGGGTAGGGTCCAGTGTCTGGAGGCTCCTAATGTCTTTGTTTATGAGTTCCATGATAATACGCTCCATAGCTTTACAGACCAGACTAGTCAGGCTTATGGGGCGATAGTTTCCGTGGTCCATTGTGGCACCACTTTTGTGGAGTGGGACCACTGTAGCTGTACGCCATTCTTTGGGTACATATCCTGTAGTAAGGCTAAGTTTGAACAGTGACTTAATGTGAGGGTTCATTTCTTTTTGGAGCTCGTGTAAGACACAGCATGGGACACCGTCCGGTCCCATAGATGCTGTGTTTTTTGCCTTGGAGAGGGCAGCTTTCACCTGTGCATCTGTGATGTCAGGGAGGTTACATTCAGTTGGGATAGGCATTTGCTCCTTTGGGGGGGAAGGGGGGGGGAGTTTGCACTGAATCTGTCTGCCAGGATGTTGGCTATGTCTGTAGGTTCGGTATATTTTGTACCATTATGCAACAATTCAGAGCATATCTGGGAGTTTCCGCCCATGTTCCTGGCATAAGTAAAGAAGGCCTTGTGATTATCTTTATTGTCTAGGGCAATTTTTCTTTCGAAGCTGGCCTTTGATGATTTTATGAGTGATCGAAGTTTCTTGCTAATACTGATCAGAGATGCCTTCCCTTTTTGGGATTTTGCTCTGTCATGTAGCAGCTTCCTCCTTCTGTTGTATAGCTTATTTATGGCCGGGGTCCAACAGAATGGTCTCCTGTTTTTGGAGGAGTGAGTCTTGGTTTTATTTGGGATAGCACGATCCATGCATTCCTGCAGGTGCTCATAGAATGCATTTGTAAAGGATTCTGCAGATTGGGCTGTATTATCCTCTGGCCCAGGGGCTTTAAAGGATTCCACCTCAGTCTTGAGAAGTGCAAAGTTGGCTTTTGAGAAATTCTTTACAGTGATTTCCTTGGCTGGGGGTGGGGACGGGATATGGATGTCCAGGGAAATTTGTTTATGGTCTGATCTTACCAATGAGGGGTTTACTTCTGGTGTGGAACACAGAGTCCCCATGTTGGTGATGACCAGGTCCAATATGTTGTTCCCTCTTGCGGGAGTGGTGACCAGTTGTTCCATCGCATTAGAGTTTATAAATTCAAGGAACCGTTGTGCGAGGGTGTTTGGGCTTGAGTAGTTTTCCCAGTCAATGGTTGGGTAGTTGAAGTCACCCAATAACATAGTGTTTGGAGAGACCTTCATATTCTCCAGTGTTCTCAGGAATGCCAAGTGGGGTTCCTGTAATAGAGAGGGTGTTCTGTAGCAGGCTACAAACTGAAAGGCAGTTTTGCCCGCTGTTAGTTGCACATGGATGGTTTCCGATGCTTCGTGCAGTGCCACTAACCTGGAGGTGTAGGTATTTTTGATGAATATAGATACTTCCCCTCCTTTTGTGCTTCGGTCTGAGTTTTGGGGCCAAAACGCATGGTATGAGTTATAACCTGGTAGTGCTGGGATGCTCTCAGGAGCCCTGAACCAGGTTTATGTTACTGCACCGACATCGATTTTCTCCATACTGAGGAGAGCCTCGAGTGCATGCATCTTGAGGTTTAGACTTCTGGCATTGAGTAGCATTAGCTTTAGTTTTTTATCCTTGGGGTGTCTATGGAGGTGGGTTTGTCCTTTGAGCATAAGCATCCTTCTTAATCCGATACTGCTAAAGTATTCGGTATGTCTATATAGAGCATAAGCTTCCTTCTTCATCCAACATTGCTAAAGTATTCTATCATCCTTCACTTAAATAACTTGGCACTTTGACTAACATAAGTGTTACAAGTACATAGTGCCATATATATCACCCCTTGAGTATTACAGTTTATCAAATTTACCAGGTGGGTATTAATGGTTGTAAAAGTTGTCTGGCAATTATATTTGCAATATGGACAATTACTACAGACCCTAAAAATTCCCACCTGGTCACGAGCAATCCTAGTAATGGAAACACATTCTCTTTTGTGAGAATTAAAACATGATCACAATTTAGCTTATCTGTTAAGCGATCTGACACTGTTCTAAGTACAGAGCAAGGAGTCTCATTACTAAGTAAAATGGGCTATTATAATAACATCTCAAATATTAAAAGAGTTACATCACTTTTTATATCAAGTACATGATTTCCAACACCTTAGAGAGGTTATTGACCAAATGAAATCCATACACAGACTGAAAAGAGGAAAATCCCAGGATGAAAAAAAACTCCCCTACCAGCCTCAGTAAGAAGCTGAGATCCCTCATAAAATCCTCCAAAGCTAGTTACAAAAATAAAATTGCCAACGATTCCAAAGACAACCTCAAGGCATTCTATAGCTATGTCAAGAATCTAAATGGCAATGCTCAGATCTGCTCTGAGCTACAACAGAATGGTATTAAATACACTGATCCCAAGGATATTGCCGATATCCTGGCAGATTGATTCAGTGCAAACTTCACTCCCCCTCTCACCCCCTAAAGGGTCCATCTAAATACCGAAAGATTGCCAAATTCCGGTAATAACGGCCACACAGTTAAAAAATGCATTCTCCAAAGCTAAGAATACAGCATCCATGGGACCAGATGACATACCAAGCTGTGTAATACATGAACAACAAAATGAACTGGCACGTCATCAAGTGTCATGTTTAATCATAGCCTCACCTCAGGCTTCTTGCCCACTGTGTGGTGCACAGCTACAGATGTTCTTCGTCTTCCATTGCTGCAGTCCTTACTATTGGGTATAGTCCGCATCCAGTCGGCCCGAATACCAGAGTATAAGGCTGACGTCGGTCAGGGCGCATTAGACTGACGTCAGTACGTCAGGGTACTAATGCGCATGACCGGCGTCATATCCTCAGTCTTTTTTGCCGCGTGATCCGATGCAGAAGCAGTTTTGCGAGTGCAGGTTGGCGTTCTGAAATATTTCCGAAACCGGAGTTTCAGACCGAATCGGAGTTGGCTAAGTACCCCGTTGGGGAACATTTTGGTTTTTTCTTGCCTCAGTATTTAACCGGATGTCAGAAAAAGTGAATAACTGTATTTCTTGTGGGAAACAAATACCTCATAGGGATTACCATACATTATGTATACCTTGTTTAGGGCCTGAGCACGATGTTGTTGGTTGCCGCTCTTGTGCTAAGTTTAACAAACGCACTATTAAGAGGAGGTTAGACTGTGCCAGATTAGTGTTTGGGAAGCGTTGCAATTATAAAATGCCGTCGGATGCTCCGGCCGCTTCATCCAAGAAGCGCAAGGACAAAACAGCGAAGCCTAGGGTTGATGAACCGCAGTCCCAGACGCCGGTTCTTTAGATGGCTCAGTGGAGCCAGAGGTTTTGCCAGGAGTTTCTATAGAGTCTCAGGCAGAAACTTTACTGTTACAGGATGTACCCTCTCAGGAGGCAGGCCAGGCTGAGGCGGCTTCTCAGGTAACTATTCTTCCCTCTCTTCCCAAAGTAGTTAGAGCCTCTCCTTCTGTTGCCAAAACTTCTTTTAGAGGTAGGCCAACTTCAGCTTCAGTAGGGGCTTCTCCTAGCCTTTCGGGTTCTGTATCTAAGAAACATATGCTTAAAATGGCAGAAGATTTGATTACTATGATTAGAGGTTCTATGGGCCCTCCTGATAAGAGGCCTAGAGTGGAACCAGAGTTTGTCAGTTTTGAACAGGGTTCAGGGGCTTCTGAATCTTCTGCGGAAGATTTGCAGGAGTATCCTCATTATTCTGATTCTGATGTGGATGATGCCACTCCTTCGGCTTCTCCTCCTGAGGATTTTTCATTTTCAGAGACTCTGCATTCCATGAGGGAGCACTTTAAATGGGAAGGCCAGGATTACTCTGATTCCAGGAAGAGGCTTAGGGAATTCTTGTTGTTACCCCAGCATAGGCCCTTAGCTATACCTCCTGTGTTGACTGTGGTGGAAGATGTTTTTGCAGAGGCTTCCCTGAACCCTGATTCTTTGCCTCCTGCTCCTGTTAAACCTGATAGGTACTATAGGGTGCCCGAAGCTCATAAGTATTTGTTTAAGAGTCCTAGGGCGGACCCAGAAACTGTTTCTCAGGGGCCTAAAGGTGTTAAGGCCTCTGTGGTTAAAAATCCTGTTCCCACTGACAAAGAGGCAAGGGCGTTAGATAGGTGGGGTAAGAAAGTGTATACTTCTTCCACTCTAGCCATGAGAGCGTTGAATTGTCAGTTTCACATGCTGAAATATCAAAATTATCTCCTTTCACAATTGAAATCTAAGGTGGATGCTTTGGCGGAAGGTATTGATTGTAAAGACTTGCTGGATTTAGTTTATGTGTCTGAACAAGTGGGCAAGCATTCTTTGCAATGTGGTTTTGATGCTGTGCAGGCCTCCTCGAGGGTGGCTGCCACTAGTTCTGTTCTTCGCAGGCATGCCTGGTTGAGGGATCAAAATTTGGCTGAGCATGTTAAGACACGGATTTTGGATGCTCCTTTACAGTCTGATGTGTTGTTTGGTTCACCTGTGGAAGCAGTTTTAAAGAAAATGGAGGACAAAGCTAAG
This sequence comes from Protopterus annectens, assembly GCF_019279795.1. Lineage (NCBI taxonomy): Eukaryota > Metazoa > Chordata > Ceratodontiformes > Protopteridae > Protopterus > Protopterus annectens. The sequence continues at coordinate 1,286,138,629 of NC_056726.1, read as the reverse complement.
TCTATGCAAACTGTTAAAGATTATTTGCAGGTACAGCCACCGAAGTTTAGTAGAAATTGGCCTGCTAAGGGGTGGACATATCCTGCTTATGATTCCCAGTCTAGGGGTAGGTCTAGACGTGGTAGGGGCAGGGCTCAAGGTTCTTTTAGGCCTAGAACAGGGAGTTCACCTGCTCAAACTTCTGGTGAGGGCAGGGGTCAGTCCTTTCGTAAACAGACCCAATGACCTGCCTTTTCAACTGCCAGTAGATTCTCGTCTGGCAGCTCCTTTGGAAAGACAACTGTCTCTTTTCAAAGGAAATTGGGATTTAATTACTCAAGACAGATGGGTGTTGGACATCATTCTACCAGTCCCTGTGTCAGAAAGGGGCCTAGGATTTTATTCTCGCATGTTCCTAGTACCAGAGAAGGGGAACACGTGGAGACTGCTTTTGGATTTATCTCTCCTCAACACTTATCTGGACATTCCCAAGTTCAAGATGTTGACGTTACAACAGCTTTTTCCCCTGCTGGGCAAAGATCACTGGATGGTAACTTTAGATCTCAAGGAAGCTTACCTTCATGTGCATATCAGGCTAAGTTACAGGAAGTATCTGCGGTTTCAAGCTGGAGATTCTCATTATCAGTTCTCTGCATTGCCCTTTGGCTTATCTACTGCGCCCAGAGTATTCACAAAGGTTCTGGCTCCAGTGATAGCTTACTTCAGGCTACAAGGACTTCAAATCTATCCTTATTTAGACGACTGCCTGATTCTGGCTCTAGAAAAGGAAGACCTTCTACAGCATCTGGAATATCTTATAGCAGTGCTAAGATGCCTAGGGTATTCTGTGAACGAAATAAAGTCCAGTCTAGTACCCTCTCAAGACATGTGCTTTCTGGGTGTGAGACTGAATACAGCAGCCCAGATGGCCTTTTAACCCCGGACAAACAAAAGAGTCTGTCACTTTACTTCCATCAACTATCTCATCAGTCCGTGCTGACTGCAGAGACAGTCCTTCAAGCATTAGGGTTCATGGCATCTTGTATTCTGGTGCTTCCCAATGCCAAACTGCATATGAGGAAGTTACAATGGTATCTCAAAATGTATGGACACAGCACTGCCAGGATTTAGACACTGTCATTCAAATAATACCTTGCCTTCAAAGAGTATTTTTGTGGTGGGCTCAGGAATGTCACCTAAACAAGGGACTCTCTGTGACCCGGCCAGAGGCGAGTCAGATTTTACCGACAGATGCCTCAGACATTGCTTGGGGAGCTCATCTAAATGTAAAGTGGATACAAGACAAGTGGCCTGCCAGACTACAGCATCTACATATCAACATAAAGGAGATGTTAGCAGTCCAGTTCGCATTTCTGGCTTTCAAGGAGTTACTTCTTCCAGGGCAGGTGTTGATTCTAACAGACAACACAACTGTCATGTGGTACTTCAACAAACAAGGGGGAACACATTCTTATCCTCTATGCAGGCATGCAATGATTTTATTGGAGACTGCGCTACGCTTGCACCTAACTCTTCAGGCAAGGTTTCTGCCAGGAGCACAGAACTCCTTAGCAGATGTGTTAAGCAGACAAATCATGGATCCCCACAAGTGGAAACTGGATCTTCATGTATTTCAGAAATTGACAGTGTCATGGGGAACTCCAGACATAGATCTGTTCGCTTCTCCACTAAACCACCAGCTGCCAGTTTTGCACAAAGGGGTTTCATCACACAGCTTGGAAAGTGGATGCTCTGTCTTTCAGTTGGACAAACCTTCATCTGTATGCCTTTCCACCTCTGCCTCTTCTTCCAAAGGTACTGTTAAAGGTCAGACAGGACAGGCCACGGATGATTTTGATAGCTCCAGATTGGCCTCGGCAACACTGGTACCCTCTACTACGGAGTCTGGTAAAGAAGCCTCCATGGCCTTAACCTTTGATTCCACATCTGTTATCCCAGCAGGACGGTCATCTGCTCAATGTCAAGCTTCACTCTCTTCCTCTGACAGCCTGGCATATTCTGTGTTGAAACACAGCAGGTCTCAACTTCCTCAACAAGTTTTAAATGTGATTATGGAAGCTAGAAGACCTAGTACAAGGAAAGTGTACGCAGCAAAATGGAAGAGATTTTTATTTTGGAGTAAAGCAAAGAATTTGGAGATTTCTGAGCCTAATTTGAGTATGGCTCTTCAATATCTTACTGAGTTACTGGACAAGGGTCTGTCCTTCTCTTCCATCAAGATTCATGCTGCAGCAATCTCAGCTCACTATGATTGTGACCCACCATTGTTTTCGCATCCTTTGTTCAAGCAGTTTCTTAGAGGGGCTAAGAATATAAGACCCCACGTAGAGCTCCTACTCCTGCTTGGGATCTCAATTTTGTGTTGGAAAAACTTACTCTACAACCTTTTGAGCCTGCGGCTACTGCTGAATTGAAATATTTGTCATGGAAGACTGCTTTTTTGTTGGCTATTACTTCTGCAAGAAGGGTGTCTGAGTTGCAGGCCCTTATGGCAGTCGAGCCCTTTTGATTTTCCATAAGGATAGGGTATCATTACGTACTAATCCTTCCTTTATGCCTAAGGTGGTTTCTAGTGTGGCTTTAAACCAAACTATTCATTTGCCTACCTTTTATGCAGACCCCCAAAATAAAGGGGAAAAGATTTTGCATACTTTAGATGTACACAGGCAATTGCGTTATTACTTCAGCAGGACTAAGGATTTTAGGCAGTCTCAGCAGTTGTTTGTTTCTTTTGCTTTGAGTTCGCAGGGCAAGCCTGTGTCAAAACAAACTATTTCTGGGTGGATTGGCTTTTGCATTGCATTTTGTTATTCCCATCATGGCAAGGAGGTTCCAGCTGGGATTAGGCCTCATTCCACTAGGGCTACTGCCACTTCAACAGCATTTCTACGGGGGGTGGCAACTAAGGATATTTTGGAAGCAGCTACTTGGAGTTCAGTGCATACTTTCTCTAAGCATTATCACCTTCCTATCTACTCTAAGTCTAGGGCTGGTTTTGCCACAGCTGTTTTGCAAGGCATGTTGTCAGCTCCTGCTTCTTTATGATTTGCCAGCCTCCCTTACCTCTGCTTTGGGATTCTACCCAATAGTAAGGACTGCAGCAATGGAAGACGAAGAACATAGTACAGTTTTGTACCTACCATAAATGTAGATGTTCGAGGATTCCATTGCTGCAGTCCAAATTACCCTCCCTCCTTCCCTCTGTGTTTAGGGGTGGTTGTGTAGGTGATTTACCTGCTTATATTTTTGTATATATTGTTCATGTTTTGGTGCAGGTATTTTGGGCCTTGTCTTTTTAGGGTCTTCTGACATCTGGGGCAAGAAAAGACTGAGGATATGACGCCGGTCATGCGCATTAGTACCCTGACGTACTGACGTCAGTCTAATGCGCCCTGACCGACGTCAGCCTTATACTCTGGTATTCGGGCCGACTGGATGCGGACTATACCCAATAGTAAGGACTGCAGCAATGGAATCCTCGAACATCTACATTTATGGTAGGTACAAAACTGTACTTTATCCCACTCCACAAGGGGGGATCCATCTTGGATCCTGGGAACTACTGCTCCATCAGTCTGACGAGCCTGATCTGCAAGGCCATGGAATTTATTATCATGGAACTTATAAACAAAGACATTGGAAACCTTCAAACACTGGACCCCACGCAGTTTGGGTTCGTGAAGGGCCGATCTTGTCTCCTGAACCTGATTGACTTCTTCGAATCAGTCTCCAGAGTCATGGAGAAGGGTAAGGTGGTCCACACAGCCTATCTGGACCTCACCAAGGCTGGAATCATAAATAAACTTACTAAGCTAGGCATTAATCCCTACATCACTCGATGGGTTGCCAACTGGCTTACTGACAGAACCCACACTGTAAAAGTAGCTGACTCCAAATCCATCTCCAGACAAGTGACAAGTGAAGTAGCTCAGGGTTCAGTCCTGCAACACTCTTGTTTGGCATCTACTTCTCTGAAGTACAGGCCAACACTAAGGGACTCTGGCTAACAAAGTTCGCAGATGACTGCAAACTGGGAGCCATTATTTTATTTATTTATTTATTTTATTTTACATTTGTTGACTGGGAGAGTCCAACTGGATTGCAAGTCCATTTTCAGTGGAGGCCCGGGGAAAAAAGCTCCAAGAGAACAATTTTTTTACAAAATATAGTTTTAAGCACAGACATTTGACATACAATTTCCATAGAAGAGACTTTGACATACATAGTAACTAACAGATAGCATACATTCATTCTCTACAATATAATATTAAATTTTAGAAAATATTCCTAAGTTTAGGATTCCTGTGATAGATTTACTGTCAGAATATAAGCAGAGAGACATAGAATAAGGCTCTGAGAGAGCAGATGATGCTCGCTATAGTTGAGAAGGATAACAAATTGATTTACTATATGTCTTCACCTGGTTTTAGTTAAGAAGGATAACAAATTGATTTACAATATGTCTTCTCCTGGTTTTAGTTTAGGTGGAAAGCACAACATTGCTAGGGTAGTTTTCCCTACCTCCTGGAGAGATGGGATGAACAGTAGATTAACAGTCCTAAGTGGGTACAGTACTATGATTGGTTGGCTTAGCAGAGTTACTTAAGTTAGGTAAAGTGTTCTAACGAGACATTAGCCAGGGGGGATACAGGAGCACAGCTGATTATTCAAAAAGTGAGTTTTAACAAGTTTCTTGAAGTGTGATGGGTATTTGTCGTCAGTTATGTGGGCAGGAAGGGAGTTCCAGGTTTTTGCTATACAGTGGCTGTAGACAGACTTACCAGCTTCATTGTTATATTTGGTTACTTTGAGGAGGTATTGTGTGTGCTAGACCTCAAGGGCCTGGTGGTTGTATAGGGTTGCAAAAGATTTTGTAGGGCTGGGGTGTTTTCAGAGTTATGTATTATTTTGTGGGCTAGTGATAATTGATTGAGTTGAAGTAGTAGTGGTAGTTCTAGCCAATTGAGTTTATTTAGGCATTCACGGTGATGTGTTCTGATGGGAGAGGTTGTAGCGAATTTGGCTATCTCATTATAACAACTATCAAATTTGTTTAGGTCGGATTTGCAGAGATTCGTAAGCACGGGGGAGGCATAAAGTAGGGTGGATAGTAGGTGAGTCCTCGCTATTGTAGTTTTGGAGTGGTCAGTGAGAAATTTTTTATTGCAATACAGTAGGCCATGTTTTTTTATGGTTATAGAAACATGTAGGTTTGGTATGATTTGTGAGGGTGATTGTGGTCTTGTTAAAGGAGAAGATGAAGAAAGAATCAGTGGGAGGTGTGGCTCTGTGGGAGCTAAAGAGTACTAGCTTTGTTTTACTTGGGTTCAGAATGAGCCTTTGGTTTGTAATCCAAGTTTATGCTAGGGAAAAGCATTCTTGTGTTAGGGAGTAAAGGATGTCAATTGATTTGGCTGCACATATTATGGTGGTATCAGCTGCATATTGCACTACTAAGGCTATAGGAATACTGTTTGGAAGCTGATTGGTGAAGAGGGTAAAAAGAAGTGGCCCCAGGATGGAGCCTTGGGGTACTCCTAGGGAGACTGGTAGGGAGGGGGGGAGTTGGTTTTGCCACATAACAGCTTGTTTCCTTCCCTCTAAGTAGATATTGAACCAGGAGATGGCAGGGGTGGTAAGGTTTACAGTTACTAGTGAAAGAAGGAGTTTATTATGGTTAACCATATTGCATGCTTTGGACAAGTCAAGGAAGGTGGCAGATACAAGGAGTTCATTGTTTCTGTGAGTATTGACAATGTTGGTGAATTCTGTTAGTGCGGTGGTGGTGCTATGGAAGGGTCAAAAGCCATGTTGTTGTGTTGCTATTAGATTATTTTCTAGGAGATATTTCATTAGTTGCTTGTGTATTACCCTCTCTAAAATTTTAGATAAATGGGGTAGTATGGCTATAGGGCAGTAGTTATTGAGTTCCAGGGAAATTCCACCTTTATGTAGAGGGATGATATGTGATATTTTCCATAGCTTGGGTACTATATACTCGGAGATGGATCTGTTAATTAGGATGGAGACAGGATGTGATATGGCTTCTGCAGCCAGGTGGAGGTATTCAGCGGGTAATTTATCTGTGGCTAGAGACATTGATTTGAGCTTGCGGAGTAGTTTTTCAATAGATTTGGTTGGTTCTAAGTGGAAGCTGAACTTGGGGCAATTGTTAATTGGGGGTGGGCGGATTTGCAGGGGTGGGGATGTTGTCATAGTGTTGGTTGTTTGCAAGGGTCTGGATGGTTTCTGTAAAGTATTTATTAAATTGAGTGGGGATGTCTTCTTGGTTATCTATTTTTGGGATTGGGGTAGTTGTTTTACCTGGTTGAAGAATAAAGTTAATTGCTGCCCAAAATTTTTGTGGGTTGTTCCTGTGCTTATCCTGTAACTTTTGGTAGTAAGATGTTTTGTCTGTTTTGGTGAGTTTTTTGGCTTTGTTACGTAGTTCAATGTATATTTGTTTGTTCAATTGGGATTTAATGTTGATGTAGTTGGTCCAGGCCTTGTTTCTTTTTTTGAGGAGGGATTTTGTATCTGGGGTTAACCAGTGGGGCATATTTAGTTTTAATTCTTGTTGTTCTGGAGGGAGAGGGATGGTTAAGTGTGTGTAAGAAGGTATTATTGAAATATAGTACAGCTTCATCAAGAGGTAGGTTTTTAGGGGGGGTCCAGTTGCACATTTTAGGTCATTAATAAAGCTGGAGCTGTTAAAGTGTTTTTTGTTTCTAATTAGGCACGTAGCTATTTGGATCAGTTGTGGTGATTTTGATCTGAGTAAGAATGTGAATTGGTGGTCACTCAGGGTGTCTGGTAGACACCCTGCTATGGATATCAGTAATGGGTGGGATACAAGTATCCAATCTAGAGTGGATTGATGTTTGGTTCTCTTGTCTGTTCTTGTGGGAGAAGTGATGAGTTGGGTTAGGCCATGTAGGTTAATATGGGAGACTGGATTATGACTGGAACAGTTTTGCCAGTCAGTATTAAGGTCTCCTAATACTATGCTTTCCAGGGGAGGGAGTTAGATACCCATTCTAGTAGTTTTTCTGTAATGGGGATATTGTTGCCTGGAGGGATGTTGCATCCTATGACATTGATGTGTTTACTATCATTAAGTTTCATTTTTGTTAGAGTGAGTTCAACTTTATCAAAGTCTGGGGTTGTTATGTCTTCTTTCTCAAGGATGAGGTGAGATTTATACACTATAGCAACACCCCCTCCCCCCTTTTTTACCTATTCTGTCACTACGAATTATATTGTAACCTGGTGGAGTGATTTCATTGTTGTGGTTGCTTGGTTTAAGCCAAGTCTCTGTTAGTATGACTATCTCAGGTTGATAAAAGGAGAGTAGTGCATGAAGGTTGTGGACTTTGTTTAGTATATTTCTGACATTTAAAGTTAAAATGAGGAGTGTCGATTTGTCTCGGTGGAGTAGGGTATCATTCAGGTTGAGGGTTGGGGCTCCTAGACTTTGTGGGCCTGGGCTTGGGTGTATATCACCGCAGCTAATGAGTTGGGCTCTGAGGTAAAAATAGAGTTTGAGTAGTTTGTTTAGGGTTTTAAAGTTCTTTATAGTTGCTTGAGACTGGTAGTGTGATGGCTGTAATCTGTGTGCATAGTGGTGAATAAAGAAGGTTTGGTAGTGATATGAGACTAGCTGAGTAAAAATGTGTGTTGTAATTATGTTAGTGGAAGTAGTTTTTCTTGGTATGTGGATAAAATTAAGTTGTTTTTGGTGATTGGTGATAGAAGTTAGCAGTGGGAGGGTGGATACACCTAGGAGCAATAGTAAGAGGTGTATGTATGTGGGTTTGGGTAGTTTGGGCATGGTTTGGTTAGTTTTGGTCATCTGTGAGAGATCTGCTTGGGATGGGGTGGGTATGGTTGATGAAGAGTGGTGTTGTATGTGATTGTAAGGTAGTTAGATGGAAGACTGTGATTTACAGGATGTGGAATAGTGGAAGAGAAGGAAATGGATACAGGGATGGGGCAAATTCAGTGGTTGGTGGTTAGCATGAGGGGAGTGGCTAAGTTTAGCTGAAATGTAGCACTAGTGGGGGCGGGTGGGAATAGGGGCAGAGAGAGGAGCGGAGTGAGCCCCAGTGCAGAGGGAATAACAGTAACTCGAATTATATCCCTGGGCTTACTTGTTTCTTTTCTTTGTACACCAAATGTATCTTTTCACTTGTTTCTGTTTACACCAAATGTAACTTTTTGGCTGTATTGTACTAGTTTAATTTCACTCCAAATGTACATTTTTGGTTGTATTTTACTGGTTTAGTTTTACACCAAATTTATGGGCTATTTTTAAGCTATAGATTGTCCTCTTGCAAAGATTAATTAAGAGCGGCATGGTATATTTTATGGGCTATGTGCAGAGGAGCCAGATGAAATTACTGTGTGGAGGGTAGATTTGTAGATTAAAGAGGCAAGATCCTTGGGGAAAATCTAGCTAGGTTACACAATATGGAGGTAGCCTAAAGGTGCCTTTAGACCCAGGGCAGCATGAAACAGTACACAGGTAGAGTGTTAAGGTACTAGTACATGTTATGGTATTAACCTTATTCAAATTGCAGGTTGGACTTCAAAGACTTGTAGCAGGTAAAGTTTTTCAGGGTAACGTCCTTTCAGTCAGGAGTGTCTTATACTGGGGTAATTTGATGGGGACTACCTAGAAAAAAAAACATTTATTATGGGAAAGACTTTATCAGCATTAATAATTAGCCACCAGTCAAGCAGGCATAACACTGTCACTTAAACTATGTAATATACAGCAATACAGGAGCTCCGTACAGCTACAAAGCACAGTATATACTTTTTAGTTACATAAATGGTCAACAAACAGTTAAAATGTATCACTAGCTTTATAGACTACTCTTGCAATCAGACTGTGATGCAGGTAATAATTGTTAACGTTTCTACAATGCTGTGTCCTTGTTTGATGTTAAACATTTAACCTAGATGTCGGACAACAGCTATCAAGTATGTTTTCCTTGTAAAAGGAGTCCTTAGGAGAACAGGTAGCTAGACAAACTAAGAGCAGCCATATGGTAAGCAGCTCTGTTAACAGATGTTATCACAAGTAATAAGTTGCCATTCCAAGTTTAGGAGTCTTAGTATAGTTTTAAAAACAAGCAGCTAATCAGGCTAAAAGCGGACATATAGTATGCAAGTTCTGTTATCCATTCTCACTACCACAGCATCATTCTTAACAAATAGCCTTTGCTATGTCTGCATTAGAAACATGTGCAATATGCATTTAAGTAAAGCAGTAGTAGGTGAAACAAAAGCATGCAGTACTCGATAAACAAACAGTTCCAGCCACGAAATGCAAGGAGAAAATTAACAATATTTATGACAAGGATAACATGCACTTAAGTAAAGCAGTAGTAGTATGTGAAACAATATCATGCAGTACACAGAAAAATAAACACAGTTCCAGCCACTATCGCTATAACATAAGATAATAGTTTGGTAAATGTTTACACTGCCAAATATAGCAGTAAAAAGGCTAAAATAAAGGTTTACATTTTCAAAAAAAAAAAAAAACAGTTAAGAATAATCAAAAATTCCAGTGCTTACATGGGAGCTCACAACACCAGGGACTGCAGCTGCTTAGAGAAATTTAAAGATGGCTCTCAGTGTTTAAAAAAAACTCTTACAGGCTGGGGGGGGGGGGGGGCAAATAATGCAGTGTAATTAGACCTAGACCAGGGAATGCATGCAAAGCAATGGCTAACACTAACTCCAATTATATCCCTGGGCTTACTTGTTTCTTTTCTTTGTACACCAAATGTATCTTTTCACTTGTTTCTGTTTACACCAAATGTAACTTTTTGGCTGTACTGTACTAGTTTAATTTCACTCCAAATGTATATTTTTGAATGTATTTTACTGGTTTAGTTTTACACCAAATTTATGGGCTATTCTTAAGCTATAGGTTGTCCATTTGCAGAGATTAATTAAGAGCTGCAGGGTATATTTTATGGGCTATGTGTAGGGGAGCCAGATGAAATTACTGTGTGCAGGGTAGATTTGTAGGTTAAAGAGGTAAGATCCTTGGGGAAAATCTAGCTAGGTTACACAATATGGAGGGAGCCTAGAGGTGCCTTTAGACCCAGGGCAGCATGAAACAGTACATAGGTAGAGTGTTAAAGTACTAATATATGTTATGGTATTAACCTTATTCAAATTGCAGGTTGGACTTCAAAGACTTGTAGCAGGTAAAGTTTTTCAGGGTAACGTCCTATCAGTCAGGAGTATCTTATACTGGGGTAGTTTGAGGGGGACTACCTTATTCAAATTGCAGGTTGGACTTCAAAGACTTGTACGTAAAGTTTTTCAGGGTAACATCCTTTCAGTCAGGAGTAACTTATACTGGGGTAGTTTGAGGGGGACTACATGGGAAATCACAACACCGAGGACTGCAGCTGCTTCGAGTCCCCACTTAAATCCCCAAATGATGTGGATATCCTGCAAAGGGTCCTTACAGAAACAGATGCTTGGTGCCAGAGCCATGGGCTCAAGCTCAATGCCAAGAAATGTCCAGTTATCCCCTTTGGGAACAAACATGTACCCATGAATTACCACATAGGTGGCAGTACACTAAACACTGAAAGTGTGATAAGGGACTTAGGGACACAGGTGCACAGTGGTCTCACCTTCAATAACCACATCGCAACAACAGTCAGGAAATCCTTCTATGTGGCACACCTCATCACTAACGGTTTTTCATCCAGAAAAAAGGAGGTCATTGTCCCACTGTTCTCATCCCTCATTAGACCCATTATAGAATACAACGCCCCGTTTGGTATGTGCCTCTCAAGACATCTGCAACAACTGGAAAGCTCACAGAAATACCTCACTAAAAGAATCACAGGCCTAAAGCAGATGCCCTATGCTGACCATCTAAAAAACTCCACCTATATTCTGTTGCATATCATCTACTCAGAGGCGATCCCTGCTTAGCATACAAGGCCATGTCAAACCCAGAGCTGTTGGACATGCTACACTTAAAGAAATACCAATCCCTCAGAGACACACGCTCCAGGGATCTAAACCTAGTCATCACAATAAACAAAACATGCTGGAGGGATTGGTTCCTGACTTAGAGACTCCCCAGACTCTGGAATAGACTGCCTATACTTGTCAAGTAGAGCGCCTCTTTGGCTCTCTTTAAAAGGAACCTTGATGACTGGACGGGAGATAGGAAATTTACGTCAGGGATCATGTCAGTTGCCCTGCTAGACAGGGGTCCAGGGAAGTAAATACTGTGGGAAGAAATAGCCAGGGGATTGTTATGGCTAGGCTTGTATAGGCCCTAGGGCCGATAGCCTAGTACCAACCTATAAACCTATGAACTTATGAATGCAGTAGAATAGGGAGAGGTGGGGTTGAAAAACATACAGAATCATGACATTAGGGTTATTATTACATTTGATAGTAGTACCTTATTCTTATAATCACATTAATGCATAGCCTCATCTTCAAAGGTACCTATAGACTTCTTTATCTGATTTACTGTGTCCTTTCACTCAAGTAAGATGGCCAAATCTAAGATATTTTCAAAACATTTAATTCTGTCATTAATGACCATAAACATCACCTCTGCCAGAAATCAGGTTTGATTTGGTTCCTGAGTAAAAATGCATTAACTTTAGGAGAATCAAAGTCCCATGTCAGCAATATTTGACGTTACTCTCATTTTATACATTATTTTTACCTTTACTTTACAGGTTGACTCTAACTTTTTTCATAGTGATTTCTGAACAACCGTATTAGCAAATTATAATGCCTTTCCTATCTCCAGGTTGACGTAAATTGTCCAATACCTACTGATTTTTGCTTTCCGTTGATCTCATCCTCTCATCCCTTCCATTATTAAAAAGCAACCCATCAATAGTTTTATGTCCTGTGGAGTATAAATCCCAGTAGGCTGACATCTTACAGTTTTGTGTATGCCCTAATGTATGGGCAATGCAATATCCACACAGTGTGCTTTCTTTATGAATAAATGCTCTGTTGTCTTGTTGCAGAAATTACACACATTGATTGTCATTTGCATTCATTTTTGAATACTCTCATACCATTTTACTTGTCCTGCACAGGAGTGATTTTGAAATACTAACTCCCCTTTATTTCATTTTAATAAGAAAAATTGGTTCCAATGTTAAACCACAAACCTTTCTATTACGTTAATTTAAATGCCTGATAATGAAACATTTAAGCAGACACAGGACATCATATTAGTACATGCCTTCAGTGTTTCATGTTCATCCCCATTTTATACAAAAGTTAAGGCCTTGAACTCTGTGCCACTTGTTCAACTGCATGTTGACTCTTATGGTAACTACCACCACATTCTTATCCACGTCAGGGGAAGGCAACAATCCAAGGAATGTATTATCTTTGTTTAAGCAGCACAAAATGGGGCCGCACACTGTTACATTTAAATACAAAAAAAATAAATACTATCTTGTTTGCTCTTTTCCCACCTTTTCTAGCCAGTCCATATCCCAGGCTTTTCTTGTCTCAGGACTTTATTTTCTGTGTTCACAGCTATCCAGACCTTGCTGTGGTAGAGGGAAGTCCTACTGCTTACCAGTGGGAGTGGTGAGCATTGCACTGTCTATCTAACACTAGAGGAGTGGTTTCCAGTTCTGAAATTGTAATTTTATTAGCCTTTTATAGACTAATAGATTAGATTAATAGATTAGTACTAGGCTAGTTGCCCTTATGAGCCATTTTAAGCCCAGTCAATTATCCCACCTTGTGTTTGTAAGGCAAACACCTTAACCATTAGACCACCCTCCCAACCCTAAATAATCAGGCTTTGCAAGTTTCAAACCCAGGACCCTGCAAACCATAGCCAGAGCAAATTACCACTAAGCCATCTGAGCTGTTTTTGGGCTGATTTCTATCCCTTTCAACTTTCTGGCTTAGAAAAGTGTGTGTTTGCACATTTTTCACATCGTGCAGCACTGCGAGGCTACAGTTAAACTATTCCAGGTGTCAGAAAGTCTGCTCTTCAAATTTTCCCTTAGAACTAGCTGGTTTCTCAGTAGTAGCACTAAAATCTGTACCCCTGTGACTAGCACTTGCTCTAGAACCTGCTGGAATGCACTAGGAAGCCTGAAACTGATTCAAGCACTCAGCTCTCCTTGTCAATAAGGAGAAATTAATTATAGGCACTAAACAGCCTATAATTGCAAAGTACCTTGCAAAGGTAAGGGAAAACAGCTCTTAAACTTTACAAGAAAGCACTAGGAAGCCTGAAACTGATTCAAGCACTCAGCTCTCCTTGTCAATAAGGAGAAATTAATCATAGAAACTAAACAGCCTATAATTGCAGAGTACCTTGCAATGGTAAGAGAAAACAGCTGTTAAACTTTACAAAAAAGCACCTAAACAGGCATGTCCAAGGGTCAGCTTCCGGTGATTTCTCCTGTCCACCTGGTGAATCTGGGCATACTGGGGCAGTGCGGCAACTGCCTCATGTACACAGACAATCCTCTCCTCCTACCACCCAACACTACAACCTGTGAGAGATGCACTTACATAGCCAAACTGGAAGCTAAGCTCTCTCCAGCCAAGATTGTGCTAGACAGTTAAGAGGAGAAGGTTAACACCTGCATTACACCTCAAGCAACTCATAGCCCTTCAAACCCACACCATCAACACCCATACATAGCAACACTAAACCCACATATGCGGAGGCCCTTAACATTAACCTGCCCAAGCAACAAGGACCTTCAAAGCCGAAACGCAAACAAACACCAGTCACAACCAAAGTGACACATAGCTCACGACACCAATGTGCCACACAGCAACAGCCCCTAAGGCAAGACAATGTACCCAACACTTTAGTCATAGGTGACTCTATAGTCAGGCACACTGATGTCCCACTCACCAGGCTGAACAAGGAGGAAATTATAGTCAGCTGCCTGTCAGGTGCCAGGATCCGCCACATAACGCATGCACTCAAGTCACTCCACAATAAGTACAAATACGACTCTGTCATTGTCCATGCTAGAGTAAATGACTTGAGACGTACCTCCCTGGACTACATGAAAAGAGACATGGAAGAGCTCTTGGATCATGTGACCCAGGCAGGTATGACCCTAGCCCTGAGTAGCATCCTGCCTTCGCCCAGAATGATACCACAGTATAAGGACAAAATGATCGACTTCAACAATTGGCTAAGCTTTTGGTGTCATTCAAAGGGGATCCAGTATTTGTCTGCCTGGGGAAGACATGATCAACAAACCACGATGCTTTGCCAGAGATGGTCTGCACCTGTCACCCCTGGGATTCAGGTTACTGGCTAAAGCTCTTGCCACCCCTATAGTGCCTTTTTTTAGGCAAGGTTCAAAGGATAAAACCACCACCGTAACAGATACAAGCATGCAAAATCTGAAGGTAATGCTACTCAATGCTAGAAGTCTCAACCTCAAAATGCACTCTCTCGAGGCACTCCTAAAAATTGAGAACATTGATATCTGTGCAGTAACTGAGACCTGGTTCAAGGATCCAGAGAGCATCCCTGCAATACCAGGCTACAATTCTTATCACACTTTTCAGCCACAAAACCAAGACCGAAACACTAAAGGTGGAGGAGTGTCCATATTCACCAAGGATATTCACACCTCCAGGCTAGTTGCCCAACACAATGCCTCTGAAATTCTCCAGGTGCAACTAACACTAGGTAAGACTGCAATCCAGATTGTAGCTTGCTACAGATCCCCCACCATGCCCCAAGATTCTCACTACACCTTTCTAAACATACTGGAAAATATTAAGATACAACCAAACACCCTAATACTGGGTGATTTCAACTACCCTACCATTAATTGGGAAAAACTACTGGGGTACCAACTCCTTTTCTCAACGGTTTGTGGAATTCATAAATTCCAACGCCCTGGATCAACTAATCCATTGTCCCACCAGGGGAGCCAATATCCTAGACCTGGTCATTACCAACATGGGAGATAGATGCTCCACACCAGTGGTCACCCCCTCATTGGTCAGGTCTGACCATAAGCAAATCACCTTTGACATCCACATTCCACCCCCATCCCCCAGTAAGGAAACCTCCTTAAAAAAACTTATCCAAAGCCAACTTCATGCTACTGAAGTCAGAAGTGACAAACTTCACAACACCCACGCAGATGGGATCTGGAAGTTTGACTGCAGAATCCTACACTAAGGCACTGTACGAGCACATCCACTCGTGCATGAATCGTGCCATCCCAAATAGAACCAAGATGCTCTTCTCCAAAAAAAGGAAGCCAATCTGGTGGTCACCTGCTATAAACAAACTATACAACAGAAGGAAGAAACTGTTGCAGAAAAGAGGAAAATCCCAGGATGCAAAAAACTCCCTCACCAGCCTCAGTAAGAAGCTGAGATCCCTCATAAAATCCTCAAAAGCTAGTTACGAAAATAAAATTGCCAAAGATTCCAAAGACAACCACAAGGCATTCTATAGTTATGTCAAGAATCTAAATGGCAATGCTCAGATCTGCTCTGAGCTACAACAGAATGGCATTAAATATACTGATCCCAAGGATATTGCCAATATCCTGGCAGATCGATTTAGTGCCAACTTCACCCCCTCTCACCCCCTAAAGGTCCCATCTCAATACCAAAAGATTGCCAAATTCCGATAATCACGGCCACACAGGTAGAAACCGCACTTTCCAAAGCTAAGAATACCACATCCATGGGACCAGATGACATTCCAGGCTGTGTACTACATGAACTACAAAATGAACTGGCACCTCACCTAAGTGTCATGTTTAATCATAGCCTCACCTCAGGCTTCGTGCCCACTGAGTGGTGCACAGCTACAGTTATCCCGCTCCACAAGGGAGGATCAACCTTGGATCCTGGGAACTACCATCCCATCAGTCTGACAAGCCTGATCTGTAAGAGCATGGAAAGCATTATCATGGAACTTATAAACAAAGACATTGGCAACCTTCAAACACTGGACCCCACCCAGTTTGGATTTGTGAAGGGCCGATCTTGTCTCCTGAATCTGATTGACATTTTCGAATCAGTCTCCAGAGCTGTGGACGAGGGTAAGGTGGTCCACACAGCCTATCTGGACCTCGCCAAGGCCTTTGACACCATCCCCCCCACTCTGGAATTATTGATAAACTTACTAAGCTGGGCATAGATCCCTACGTCACTCGATGGGTTGCCAACTGGCTTACTGACAGAACCCAGACTGTAAAAGTAGCTGACTCCAAATCCAGCTCTAGACAAGTGACAAGTGGAGTACCTCAGGGTTCAGTCCTGGGACCACTCTTATTTGGCATCTACTTATCTGAAGTACAGGCCAACACTAAGGGACTCTGGCTAACAAAGTTTGCAGATGACTGCAAACTGGGTGCCATTATTGAATCCCCAAATGATGTGGATATTCTACAAAAAGGCCTTACAGAAACAGATGCCTGGTGCCAGTGCCATGGGCTCAAGCTTAATGCCAAGAAATGTATAGTTATCCCCTTTGGAAAAAAACATGTACCCATGAATTACCACATAGGTAGCAGGATGCTAAACACTGAAAGTGTGATGAGAGACTTAGGGACACAGGTGGACAGTGGTCTCACTTTCGATAACCACATCGCCACAACAGTCAGGAAATCCTTCTATGTGGCACTAAGGGCTTTTCATCCAGAGAAAAGGAGATCATTGTCCCACTGTACTCATCCCTCATTAGACCCATTATAGAGTATAATGGCCCGTTTGGTATGTACCTCACAAGACATCTGCAACAGCTGGAAAGGCCACAGAAATACCTCACTAAAAGAATCACAGGCCTAAAGCAGATGCCATATGCTGACCATCTAAAAAAACTCCAGCTATACTCTGTGGCATATCGTCTACTCAGAGGTGATCTCTGCTTAACATACAAGGCCATGTCAAACCCTGAGCTGTTGGACATGCTCCACTTAAAGAAATCCCAATCCCTCAGAGCCAAATGCTCCAGGGATCTAAACCTTGTCATCACAATGAACAAAACATGCTGGAGGGATAGGTTCCTGACCCAGAGACGCCCCATACTCTGGAATAGACTGCCCATACATATCAAGCAGAGCACCTCATTGGCCCTCTTCAAAAGGAACCTTGATGATTGGATGGGAGATAGGAAATTCACCCCGGGGATCATGTCAGTCGCCCTGCTAGACAGGGGCCTGGAGAAGTAAATATTGTGGGAAGAAATATCCAGGGAATTGGGAATTGTTATGGCTATGCTTGCATAGGCTCTAGGGCTGATAGCCTAGTACCAACCTATGAACCTATAAAACAACAGAATACAAATTAAAGTAAAATTTTTAATGCTTTCTTGCCATCTGCTCATTCACTCCAGAAGGGAACAAAGTGTAAACACTTCTCATCTTCTCTTTGTGGGTGTTTTAAAACCATAAAGTTCATCAGATGAGGAACTGAAAGCAAACCTACAAGTGGCCAAAACTGTTTCAGATGATATAAGAATGTCATTTGGTCTTGATAAATGTGCAAAAGCAACTTTTAAAGGAGGAAAACTGCAGCACCAAGAAAACATCAACCTAGGACAGCCTAGGATATGAATGTGATATAAAAGAACTTGAGCAAGAGGGAGTGTGTAAATATTTGGGAATAGATTAAGGATCAACAATAAAACATGAACAAATGTGAATATTTTAGAAGACTAAAATTAATACTGAAAACAGCACTGACATCTAAGAACAAAAGTCCAAGCTATAAACCAATTTGCTCTTCCAGTCCTAACTTGTACTTTTGGAGTGATTGACTGGCCCCAAAAAGGTGTTGGGTCTGCTGAACAGGAAATCAAGGATGCTTCATGCTTATCAAATGATTTAATCAGTGTATACCAAGACTATATATTGCCTGTTCTGAAGGAGGTATTGGCCTCCTCAAAATTGATTACATATAGAGATCCGTGATCGTAAGACTGCATTCATATCATCTGACCTGCAAAGACCCAAACATAGGGAAAGTTTTAAAAGTTGAGGAGAATAAGTCTAATATGATGTCCATGCTTAGTTTAGCAGAAGCATATCGGTGTCAAGCAGGAATGGAAATCAAACCATTATTAGTTGGTAAAGATCAGGCAGCAACTGAATATGCCAAAAAACAAAAAGACTATAAGGTGAAGAATCAGATGAGAAGGCAAGAAATGTGGAAAATGTATAAATATGGTTGCAAATATAGAAAACTCCTGGAACAACCTCATGTTGATCAGGATCGAATGCAGGAATGGTTAAGGCGAGGTGAATTTAAACCAAAAGACAGAAGGTTGATATCAGCGGTCCAAGATAGTGGACTAAGTACATGTTGGTTTACGAAGTCCATTGAACATGTTGGAGAAACAGACAAATGTAGATTTTGCAAATCAATTGGAAACAGTCAAACATCTTGCTGCTGGTTGCGATATACTAATGGAGAAGAACTATATACTCAAAGGCATAATAAAGTGGCATGACTGTTGCACTGGGGATTGCGCAAACATTATAATATTGAAGTAGTTGAAAAACACTGGAAACATGAGTGACAAAGCATTCTAGAAAATTATGAAGTTTATATCACATGGGATCACCCATTAGCAACAGTTAAAAAAAAACAGATGCGAGAAAACCAGATATAGTAGTCCATGAAAAGGAGACAAAAGTAGGATTGATCATTGAAATTGCTACACCAGTGACTATAGTGTCTTATGTACAGAGGACACAAAGTCATAAAATATCAGGATTTGCAGGCAGAAACAAGGGCAATGTGGAAGTAGGGGCAACAAATCTGTAAAAATTGAACTTACAATTGTATTTAGATATATTACCGATAACACAAATCTGTATGAACTGCAGAAGGAGTCAGTACTGGTTGCATTGCTGGTGCTGAGAAAAACATGTCTGGCTAGCATCAAATATTGAAACAATACTAATTTCATGAAATTTAATCATATTTTGACTTAAGAATGGTGTTCATTCCCATCATGGTATTTGAAACCCAAAAGACTTGGAGGACTATGTGCATTTTGGTTTACAAAATCCATTGAAAAGGTGTGAGAAACAGACAAGTGCAGGTGCTATAAATCAGAATGGGAAATATTCACATATTTTGTTGCTGGGTGTGATATACTCTAGGCAGAGGATTTATATACTAAATAGCACAATAATGTGGCAAGGCTGTTGCATTGGGGATTGTTCAAACACTACAATATAGATGTAGCTGAGAAGTATTGGAAACATGGACCACAAAGCATTATAGATAATGATGAAATGTATATCACATGAGATCACCCATTACTAACCATTGAAAAATAGATGCAAGAAAAAACAGATATAGTAGTCCATGAAAAAAGACAAAAGTACTGATCATTGAAACTGCTATACCCAGAGATTACCGGGAGACACCATGTCCTAAAATATCAGGATTTGCAGGCAGAAATGAGAGCAATGTGAAAGAAGGATACCCAGACAGTTCCAGTAATAGTAGTGGGACCAATGAGCCTAATAAAAAGAATATATGGTTTTACTTAGATATGCTACCAGTACATGTAACCAGTATGAATTACAGAAGGTGGCAATTCTGAGCACATTATGAGTGCAGAAAAGAGCACTCTTGGCTAACATAAAAGACAAACAATATTAATTTAATGAACTATAAGCATTCCCTGACCTAGGAATGGGGTATGTTCTTATCATGGTATTAGAAACTCAAAAGACTTTGAGAAATTAAACCAAAGAGTACTATTGTAGCCAAGTGAGTTATTTATTTATTTGTTTGTTTGTTTATTTATTTAGTTATTTTACATTTGTAAAATCAGTTAAAACAATTTTGTATTTAATCAGGGTATATTTAAACAAATTACCTCAACAATGCCTACTTTATTTACCAGCTTTTTCGTGGAAGAAAGGAAGAAATTAAACTGCTCTGTCATTCTGTTTCTGATTTCATCAGTTTCATGTGAAGATTACTATACTAGTCAATAGAAAATGCTTGTTGTGATGGTCAAAACTTAAATGTATGCTTTCCCCAACATCCTGTCATCCACCAGTACATCAAATGCTTATATAAAACATTTTCACTCTGGAAGTCCAAATGTGTTTCTATAGCAGTTATTCAATGTTATATTAAACCCCACATAGTCCGATACCTCAAAGAAAGCTATTATGTAAATGTTTGATCTAACAGATGTCCCCAAATCCTATGTTAATATTTCATTGAACAACACATAGTCAGATAATACGTCAAAGAAAGCTATGATGTAATCTTTTGGTGTAGGAGATGTCTCTAAATCCTTAAGGAATCTTTCTCTTTTCTGTGCAAGTCATTTATTGGTAGGTCAACAATGCCGTGTACTTCTGCACTCATGCAAGTGATCATGCACTAAGAAGGAACAATTTATTTTCTTCTCCAATAATGATTTGAGAAGACATGCTGTTCCCTGAAACACCTCATTTCATAATGCTATCTTCCTGAAATTGAATTTTTCCCAAGATGTTGCATTTTTCATTCAGTGTGATCCTTCCTGACAATCACTACCAAGGGTATATTGCTTTTTGAAATTTCCTGAAGCTGTTTTGCTCTCTCAGAATACCAAATCCAAAGCAGAAAGAAAGATTGCACCATGACTTCTTAAAAGCTGTAAAGAACAGTTAGAGGGGTTTAACTCTATGCTATTAACCCCAGCATCCCAAACCCAGTGTGGTCCTACTGCATTTCATTCATGAAAACATATTGACAACAGCTGTAACATGTGAGCTCACAGAATAGAAAACACAGACCCCAGAATCCTGGCAGGCATTAGTACAAGAAATCTGGACAAAGACAGACAAAATAGGGGGACAAAGGCCCAAAAATAGGGACATGTTTAAAATATTAGAAATATTACTGTTATAAGCTTAGAAATGTATGTCATTATTTAGTGATCTCAATCCTCAGATCATCAGACTGATTTGCCAGAAAACCACAGATTTTATGAGGTACAGAGCAAAATATGAGCCAAACATCTGGACATTCTGTGAAAATCTATACAGTTGAGGAGTATGCAGGTGGGCTGTTGCTGAAAATGACCAATCTACTTTCACTGCCAACAACAGTGTGTATAGACAGGTAACACCACATCTCCAGAAAGTTTCCTGAAAGATCCCTGGTCCACAACTGCTGAACTGTATCTCCCATGTCATTTATTTTGGCAGCTTTGTTGCTATTTTAATTGTTTTTGATCTCGTGATATATTTAGCTTGTTTAGATGTATTTTCATTGTCAATTCATGTTAAATAATAAGCATCCTTAAACCTTCAGACTTGTGTGAAAAATTCCTACTTCCTCAAAGAATTGCTTCCTAATTATATCAAATTACATCTCAGGTCAACAAAAGGAAACTGAGGCATATTTTTATATAGTTAATTATGCATACTCATTCAGACTAGTCCTTTTCAAAAAAGGTTTAGACCACAGGCAGCTTAATTTGCAACTATAGATTTTTGCACATAGTGAAGAAAAAACATATGAGTAAGCAAAAACATTGAAACAGAGGAGTGAGAACTAATTATTCATTTTTTTATTTTGTTAATCAAGCACAGCTCTCAACCTTCCATCTCCAAAATGAGGAACACTTGCCTTCATAATGTGGAACAAATGGGCAAAATGTGGAACACAGTCTAATGGCTTACTAACAACTTCAACTATGAAGGTCATAGGCTGGTTAAAATATGCTGGCTTTACTTATAAAGAAGATCCTTTAATGAATTAATATGATTCATTTCCTATTTACTATGGCTTTCACTGAAAAAAATTCTTAACACTGAATGTGTGACAGACTCTTTCACTGTGGAACTTCGAGGAACATGAACCTTTTAAGACCCCAAATGAGGTATGTTCCTCGTAATGAGGTACACTTGAGAAGTAAATCAAATAGAATCACTAGACACATGCACCCATTTTCAGGAGAAACCTGGAAGCAACATCTTGCAATGTGGTTAAGTTACTCATAAGCCAATGGAGGTGGAAGGCTTCTAACTTTGTATGCTGGATTAGAGGAAGCAGCTCAAACCTCTGCACTAATGCTAGACCAATAGCAGCCAATTGCATGCACTAGTTTGGTAGACAAATGTAGATCAAAGGATGAAACAGATGTTCTTTTTTCAGAAATTGTTTCAAGGTAGCCTTAGACGCCTCTGAGAACTTTCTTTTCTGGCTAATAAAAAGATTATTACCCCTTTAGGTGCAAGAGAAATTGAATTACTATTTTCCAAACTGTCAACTGGCCCATGAGTAAACAGCAGCTTTAGAAATACATCTGCTATGGTGGAATTAGTTCCATATTTGGCCTGTTTGTGGGATATTTCTGCTCCATGAGGCTCAGTTTTGGTATCAGCTAGTCAGGCTTTGGTGGTCTTATAGCTTGACAGGTCTGAAGTGTTGGCTGCTGTTTACTTGTGGACCCTGGACCATGGCTTCAACTTACACTGGAGCCATTGCTTCCCGAACTGGATTCCTTAAGGCCCCTCCCCCCTGCCCAATACTAGCCCCATCACTAGCACAGTCCCATATAATAATATATCAGGAGTTATTTCAATATGAAAAGATGTATAAAATGCAGCATAAATAGTAAAAAAGTAAGTTTTAAATAATATATCAGGAGTTATTTCAATATGAAAAGATGTATAAAATGCAGCATAAATAGTAAAAAAGTAAGTTTTCTTTCAGAAATGAATTTAATTGATTACCCTCTTCTTTGGAGTCTTTTGTCATTTGCATGGAAAGTGAAAATAAAAAATTGGAAAAGTGTCTCAACTCCATCAACGAAAGAATTTTTAAATATTGCAACTGAAACATGTCAACTAAAGATTCTATCAATAAGAGAAAGAACTGCCAGAACAACTTCTTCTCTTAATTCATGGATGAAACTCAATAATTTGTTAAATAAACAAACAATAATCAATCACTAAAGAAACAAAAACTATTAAGATGCTTGACCTTGATATATTTCCTGTATAACGCAGACGCTTTGTAAATAGTTGATGTTACTTTTTTTTATTTTTATTAATGTAATGCATGTTTTATGTTTTAATGTAAATTTCATGTTATAATATTTTTGTCACTGATATATAATATTCAATAAAAACATTTTGAACAGAAATGATCTTAATTACAGATGAGCAATAATGCCTTCAGATATAAATTGTAAAACTATTTTTCACTGGGATAAGGGGAAAACTCCCCAGTCTTATTCTACAAAGTGAGATACAATAAAAACCATGAGAAGAAAATATGTAAATCACCTTGGCTGGGATTCAAAAATAGAGTGTGGGTAGTTGGAGTCAGCCCATTAATATTTACCTTGTTTGTGTGACAAACCTGATGCTCATTAAGAATGAATATGTGGGAGAACTATGGCTTCTCTACACATGCTCTACAAAAAACTGCTTGAGTGTCAGCATCCAGCAGACAAAAAAGACAAGCGGCATAAGGCCAAATGTTTTTCTCTACAGGAAGTCATTGCTGGTGAGAATTCTAATTGTACACTGGCATTAATTCCCTTTTTAGGAAGATTTCTCTGTTCTTCTAGTTGGTGCAATCATTGAGTTGCAATATGTATATAACTATATATATATATATATATATATATATATATATATATATATATATATATATATATATAGGATCATAGCAAGTTACTAGTCTATTGGCTCTGAGGCCCTTATAAGCTTAGCCAAGAGTTTAGCCCATGTTTAGAAAAATCAGCACCCGATGCCCCTGTCCAGCAGAGACATGGTTAGAATCTCAGGATTATATTTTCTGTTTCCCATCCAGTTATCCAGGTTGCGCTTGAAAATAGGGGAAAAGAGGTACTCTGCTTGATGTGGACAGGGAGTCTATTCCATAGATGGGGGTGTCTCTGGGACACAAATCTGTCCCGCCAACAAGTCTTGTTGATGTCACAGACCAGGTTGAGGCCGCGTGTGTGGGTTACTTGAGTGGAACTTGACTTGTGGATACGCAGCAGTGCCATCAAGGTGGGGTCCGTGAACGCCTTGTATGCCAAACAGAGGTCACCTCTGAGAAGTCTGTATGAAACCGAGTAGAGGGATAGGGCTTTTAGCCTATCTGTGTATGGTAGATGTTTGAGGCCTTGGATTCTCCTGGTAAGGAAACTCTGTGGTCTCTCCAGCTGCTGCATGTGCTTTGCGAGGTACTTGCCGAAAGGGGATTTGTACTCGATAATGGGCCTTATAATGGAAAAATACTGGGATGTTATGACCTCCTTGTCCCTGGATGAGATACCCTTACTTATGAGGTGGGCCATGTAGAAGGCTTTCCGTACAATTGAAGCAACATGGTGGTCAAAAGACAGGTTGCTATCAACCTGGGTGCCCAAATCCCTCACAACTGACTGAGTGCTTAGGATGTTATTATTAATGTGATAATTTGTGGGGATGTCACTCTCCCCAAAGGGGATGATGATGCATATTTTGGTATTCAGCTTGAGGCCATGTTTCTGGCACCAGTCATTTGTCTGAGTGAGACCCTCTTGGAGGACGTCCACATCACTAGGGGAATTGATGACAGCACCCAGCTTGCAGTCATCTACAAACTTGGTAAGCCATAGCCCACTGGTTTTGGTCTGCACCTCAGGAAAGTACATCTCAAATAACAGAGGTCCCAAGACCAAACCTTGGGGTACACCACTTGTTACAGGTCAACTGCTTGAGATTGCTTCCCCTATTTTTACTATGTGGGTTATATCAGTGAGCCATCTGGTAAAATATGTATTGATGCCTAGTTGAGAGAGTTTGTTATGCCCGAGAGGGGGAATAATGTCAAAGGCTTTGGCCAGGTCAAGGTAGGCAGTGTGCACCATTTTCCGCTCATCCATGGCTTTGTTGACTGTCTCAAACAAGTCGACCAAATTTAGCAGACATGACCTCCCCTTGATGAAGCCAAACTGTGTGGGATCAAGTGTTTGGAGGTTGCCAATGTCCATGTTGATGAGGTCCATGATAATCCATTCCATGGCCTTGCAGATCAGGGTAGTTAGGCTGATGGGTTTATAATTTCCCAGATCGGTAGACACTCCACCTTTGAGTAAAGGGATGATAGTGGCTGTCCTCCACTCAGCTGGGATGAAGCCAGTACTCAGGCTTTGGTTGAATAAGGTGCCTAGTGGTGCTGCAAGTTCCTGCCTGAGTCACGTAGGATGCAGCCTGGGATGTTATCGGGTCTCAAGGAGGAGGTATTATTTGCCTTTGAGAGAGCAGTAATGACCTGTTCCATATATATAAGGGGAAGGGAGAAGGTATTGGGGATGTCCTGATTTACTGATGGGGGAGACAGAGGGGTAAATTTTTCGCTGAATCTGTCAGCCAGCAAGTTGCTATATCTACGGCATTTGTATATGTGGTGTCCTTGATCACCAGTTCTGAACAGATCTGGGTGCTTGCTTCCTTTGAGGTTGTGGACATATATGAAGAAGGCCTTATGATTGTCTCTTTTAGATGTGGCCAATTTGGACTCAAAGTTTGCTTTGGAGGATTTCCCTAGTGCTCTTATTTGCTTGGTCAGGCTAAGGAGAGATTGCTTCAAATTTGGCAGCTGCTCCTTCTTGGTCTTGGGCAGCAATTTTTTTATTTTGTTAAAGAGTTTGTTTGTTGCAGATATCCACCAGGCAGGTTTACTCTTCCTTGCAGTGGATGATTTAGTCTTGTCGGGTATGCCTGATTTCATGCATCTATATAAATGCTTTTATAGTGCTTTGGTGTAGTTTTGGATATTGGTGCCAGTTCCTACAGAGGGGGATGGGGCTGTGAAGTGGTTTATACCATCCTTCAGGAGGCTGTAATCAGCTTTGGAAAAGGTTTTATGTCTGATCCTATCTAGAGGGTTGTTGAGGGAGATGGTCACTTCGAAAGTGACTGCTTTTTGGTCAGATCTTAACAGGGAGGATGATACTATAGGGATGCTGCAGTGGTTACTCATGTTGGTTAATACCAAGTCCAAGATATTATTTCCCCTTGAGGGGGTATCAACTAGCTGTTTCAAGGTATTTGTATTGACAAAAATCAAGGAATCTCTGGGCATTTAGGCTTCAGGGCAGCAGGGCTTGTCCCTTGCAGAAAACAAGAAACAGTGAGTTTTTCACCCTGTTGGTTTTCAAGCATTTTTTCGTTCTTTCAAAACATTGACTTCCAGGAAGCAGGACTACAGCTCATTATGTATCCCACTCAGTACTGTAGCAGGGACTGTGTGACGAGAGCATAGTATTGCATTATGGCTGTAGGGAAATAGAAGCACAGGCAGTGCTTGGTCATAGAGCATGTGTCTCAACGTTATAGAGCATGTGTCTCGACAAGCCTGTGCACAATTCTCAGCACACACTAGTGGCAAGAAAGAAAAGTCATGTGATAGCCTTAATAGGCCATGAAACATGTGTGCAGATGTAATTTGTTGACAAAAATCAGGTTAGAAGTGGGAATACAAAAAGTGAGGAAAAGGGGTAAGCAAGTAGAGGGTAGAACATAGGTGGAAACATAGGGAATTAACAGACTGGAGGTATGGAAAGAATTTTTTGTAGGTCAGGTGCCCATTTTATATATATATATATATTTACATATACATACAGAGACACACACACACACACACACATATATATATATATATATATATATATATATATATATATATATATATACATGAACAGAAGCTAAGTTGGGGAAGGTAGTAAGGGAAGTATAGGGAAGGTAAGATAATTAGAGTAGATCAATGGGGCTCACAAATGGTTTACAATCAAAAAGTCGACACTGACATGCACGACAACCACTTCCTCGAACATGGTAGGAGTGACAGTCGGAATGTCGATGTTCATGTGTACGTCTGTTTAGAAGGACATACACAGGGCAGGGACTCACAGCATTGATGTAAATGGGATATTTACAAAATATGGTCAACAGAATTTGTTGACTTTGTTGCGTTGACCATACAACCTAATTAATATGTATGAGTCGATGTTATTTGTCACGGAAATCACCGTTCGCGTAAGTGATTTTCGTGTTTTTGATAGTAAACCCTCACAAACAAATATAGATAATAAGCAAGACTTAGGGGAGGTGCTGACACAATGAGAGAGACAGAACAAAATGAAGAAGGAAACATCCACCATCTGGCAGAAAGACAATGGTGGTAGGGAGGATTAGAAAACAAACATGAGGAGACATAGACCCAAAAAGGAGAACACCACCAGGATAGATGGATAGGAATGAGTGCGCAGTAGCAGCCCCAGCCAGTAGTCACCCAGTGAAAGCAGAGTTTCCACACTGGGCTCCATTACCTTCGGGCCATGACTCTGTTGGTAAAAATAGTGCAAGACAGAAGAGTGTCTCTAAACAGCTAATGTGGGAATGTATCCCCTATCAATAAGTCCCCCCTACTATTTTCTTCAGTTGACACTGGGTGGCAAAGGTATCACCTCTGCTGTTACTAACAGCCTGAGGTTTTAAAGCAATAAGTTCCAGAGAAGGGCTAGTGACAGTGGGGGCTGCAGGTGCTTCACTGGCATGAAGGTGACAGTGGCAGCTGGGTACACCGATGATACTTACCATAGGTAGTGGGCAATAGGTCTTTATGTTGGCAGAGTTACTGGTCGGGATTCTGCGGCATATAAATGCAATAAATGGAGAGAAACAAAATAAGTATATAAATAAAAGGATAATAAGAAAAAGGGGAAGAAAACTTACAAATGCAATAAAAAGCAAAGCTAAGGCATAACCTCAGTTTGACAGTGTTACCTGTACTATACTGCAATGGTCAAGAAACACCCATCTTACAGTAATAATGATGCGGCAATATGTCACCCATGAAGGACTTGTATACAAAGCCATCAGCACATGCAAACTGAAATTATGGCAGTAGAACAAAAGGGCGATAAAAGAAAGTCATAGGGAACAAATGATCATTTGTTGTTAAATAAAGTTATAGTGAAGAACTGTAAAAAGGGGAAGATTATAAGTATGGCACGGACTGACTACAAAAAAGCATTTGATAGTATCCCACATTTGTGGATAAAAGAGTGCTTAAAATGTATAAGATACACCCTACACTCATTGAATAGATTACAGTAACCATGTAACAATGGCAGACAACTTTGAGATTAAGCCATGATAAAGCACAGATTATAATCCCAGGGATAAAAATTCCATGGGGGATATTCCAGAGTGACTCTCTGTCACCGTTGCTATTCTGCCTTGCCATTAATCCTTTAAGCTGTTTACTTAACAGCTTAGGCCATGGCTACAGTTTGGTTCCCAGAAAACAAAGTCTAATGACTCATCGTATCTTTGTCGATGATTTAAAACTGTATAGCTCATCAGATGAGGAACTGAAAGCACAGCTGCAGGTTGTCAAAACCTTTTCAGATGATATTGGAATGTCATTTGGTCTTGGATATGCAATTCACAAAGAAATAATTGGAAGATATACGTAAGTCTCCCAAATATGCAACACAATCTAGAAGATTTAGAATTTTTCCTTGGAAATGTTTACAAAGATATTTTTATACCCCAAGTAGGCTCCAGAGAAATTTTCCTCGGGTAGACAGCAGATGTTGGAGGTGTGATGGGGAAGAAAGAGCTACTTGAGAACATATTTTCCTGGAGAGTGGTGGGTTGGCAGACTAATTTAAAGATTCCCTGTGGGATGCATTGTCAGAGATGCTGGATGGGTGGACTGGTGTGATGAGGGAGATTTCTCAGCTATGATACAGAATCAGAATTGCCTAGACATGGTGAGGCCTTGATTTGTCTAATTATGGTGGCTGCCAAAAAAGCAATTACTAGAAAATGCAAATCAAAATATAAACCAACTATATCAGAGGTAGCTAATATAGTAACAGAAATAAAGTAACTGGAACTGAGATCTTTAAAAAAGGGTAGGAGCAAACTACATAGGAAAAAAATGGGAGTTGTGGGAAAAATACATACAGAGGAGGAATGAGGTTTAAAAGAAGGCAGGACTTAAATGAACTATGTAATGTTTTACTGAAAATGATTGGGTAGATTATAAGTGACGTGTAATACTTGCAACTGGGAGTGTGTGAATATGGTTTGTGATGTAAAATGCTTGCAACTAGGATTGTGTCAGTGTGATTTGTTTTCATTTATATTAATGCATGATTGCTTATGTCATAAGTGATGGTTTAATAAAGAGGTTTCTTTAAAAAGGGGGAGCAGGAATTGAATAATTTATATAATGTTGCTTAGGCTTTATGATGTATAGCAATATATGTGAAGTATGTTTGTTATTGTTAATATGTTAATACAGTTTGATTAGTTTGTATAGATGTAAATTTGCCTATGTCAGAAGTAATAATTCAATAAAGGTTGCTATTGTTTGTCTTTTTGGCTTTTCCTGGTTAGGGGTCGCCACAGCAGAACTCCGGTCCACTAATGATTGGCAGTAGATTTTTATGGTGCCGAGTTGCCAGCCCGGCACCAAACCTTCAGCGAAGGCACACCCATTCACGCATGTCTTTCGGAGGCCACTCGACCACGGGGAGGACATGCAGACTCCACACAGAAGGCACTCCAGCTGAGAATCGAACAGGAGAACCTCTTGCTGTGAGGCAACAATGCTACTGCTGTACCACCATGGCTTCACTAATTCAATAATTCAATAAAGGTGTGTTTAAAAAAAATAGTCTACAATGGTAGTAACTGAACCCACTGACAGCATAAGATTAAGACAGCAGTGCCCTAACATACTGAATTTCATGAGTAAGTCCATAGAAGATTGCACCAGAGAGATACTGTATATAGCACCGGCTACTTAAGGCCCATATTCAATATTAAATGTGCATCCTAAATTCCAATACAGTATACAGTAAGGGTTAACACCTGTCTCCCTTTATGCAGAACACTAATTATATGGGCAATTATGCTTTGCAAAATATAAGGTAAACGAGCATACGGCTCAAAATACTAGGACAACAAATATTTCATAACATTTCTGTTGCATTTGCATTAAGTATTTACTTTAGCACCTTTAACATCCATAGGTTCATGGATACTTATAAGGCTATTGATCTGTGATCATCTGTAGAAGCCTAGCCATGTACATCCATGAAATTTTTAGCCCTTGTAATTTAAGTATGAATAACCTGGAGACGGGTAGAACATTTGTATTCTACCTTTATCCATAACAAATAAGGGTGCTAAACCAGGGGTGAATTTGTGGTTTTCCATCCATTCATCCAGATTATGTTTGAATACAGTGGGGGAAGTACTTTGCTTTATGTGGATTGGAAGACAATTCAAAATAACTGTTATTCTCTGTGATACATATATATCCCTCCAAAATGTTCTATATATGTAACCGAGGAGATTAAGATCTCTTGAGTGGGTATTTAGTCCAACACTGGACCTTTGAATGTGCAAAAAATTAGAGAGGATAGAGACTGCTGAGGCTCTGTCCATGAGGCAGACATCACTCCTCAGTAGCTTGTATTATAGTGAGAAGAAAGACAAGACTTTGAGATAGTCAGTATATTTTTTATGATTTAGGCCCTTAATTTTCTTGGTGAAAAAGAGTTTTGATCATTCAAGTTGTATAAAGTATTCAGATAGGTATATACCAAGGGGGAGGGGGGCAGTATACTCAATGATCAGCACAACAGGTGCCACATACAATGGAAATATCACATCCTTGTACCTGGGTACCTCATCCTTACAAATAGGTGATGCAATGAAAAAGGACTTTCTTACAATAGTAGGTACATGGTGATTGAAAGATAATTCATTGTCTACATAGATTCCTGGGTCACTGATTACAGAATCAATTTTTAAGGGTGTGTTGTCAATATAATAGTGCAAGAGATGTCATATTTTCTAAAGGACACAGTTATACATTTTTGGCATTTAGATTTAGTCCATGGTTATACCATCAGCCATTTTTTAAGAAAGTCTCTCTTGGATGATCTTGTTATCCTCCAGATAGTTTATAAAGGCATCAAGTTTACAGTCATCTGCAAACTTTGTGAGTCAGAAACCCACCACATTAGCTTTGACCTCCAAGAAGTAAATGTCAAACTGGAGTTATCCAAGGACTTAAGTCTAGGTTACACTACTACTGACAGGTCTTTTGGAGGAGCTACAGCCACCCACGCACCCTAATTTCCTGGGTTCTATTTGTGATCCAGTTTGATATCCAGTGAGTTATGTAGGGATTAACATTTAGCAGGGAAAGTTTATCAACAATACCTAAGTATGAGACAATGTTGAATGCTTTGGGTGGGTCTAGATATGCAGCATGTACTGATTTTTTTCTCATCCATTGGTCGCTAAAGCTATGGAGAATGGCAAAACAGTACACACTGCTTACCTTGATCTGGCTAAGAAATTCCCATCATGGTATTAAAAACTCAAAAGACTTGGAGAAATTAAACCTAGAAAAGACACATATTTGGAGCAGTAGGTAGCTGAATTGGGCAGGGGGAGACAGACTACTGGGTCTTGATGGAGACATGCTTACCCATGATGTTGATGTGTCACTGGCTGCAACACAAGGCTATCAAAGAGGCACAGAGTATTACCACTACAGCCCTGGTAGAGTTGATCAGACTGATGCAGGGTATTTGAGATGACCTCTGTGATGGTATGTCCAGTATGTGTGGCTGTTTCAGTTGAGTAAATCATCTACAGGAATGTGTCCTGCTCTTCCAAAAATTGCCTGCCAAGCATGAGGTGCTGTACATGATGCCATTACATCTATGGATGGTGGACATCGTGGTTATGGATGAGGTAGACTATGCTCACACAGCACTAGCATTTCCACTCCAAAATCATCTATGTAGAAGATGTCCCTGGGGTAGTGGCAGTCATGATAGTGGCACATCTGGTGAAAGGTGTTGATCTCGTTCACACAATATGCTAGCTTCTAGCTAGGAGAGTGGTACAACCAGTGCTACTCCTGGTAAAGGCAACATCCATGGGCCAATGCATTGAATGCTCAGTCCCCTACCATGCATGCCCTAGATCTGTCCACTAGATTAACATACAGTGCTACACCTACAGCTGAGGCTGTATCCCGGCACACACACACACACACACACACACACACACACACACACACACACACACACACACACACACACACACACACACACACACACACACACACACACACTTCTTGAGACAGTAGGCCTTTGAAGCATATTTTCCATTGTGCCTTCTCTCCCATTAATCCCAGCCCATACACACACCTGCACTCCTTTGCCTACATCTTCTCCACAATTATGCATCTCCCTCTGAAAGCTACGTGTTCTCCCTCCCCCATATGTGCCGTTATACATTGTTGCTTTGACTGTCTGTCTGATGCACAGTATGGCCAGCCTATGCAAGGGTGAACACAGTCTGGTGTTTGTTTAACATGCATCAGTTATATTGTAGTGTATCTCCTTTACTAAGTTTTCTGAAGACATGTTCAAACTGCTGCCTCTTCACCAGTGACACAGCATACTGTGCCTGCCTCCAACTAGTTTATTCATCCCCGGTAGCAGGCTCCTCCAAAGACTCCTCATCTGGTTCTGCCTCCACTGCCTGGTGTTTTGTATTGTTTTCCTTCTAGAACTGGGCCCCTTGCTGTATCTGCATCTTCTTTATCATGTTATGTAACTTTACAGATACTGTATTGTTGTATAAGTGAATCCATATAGTGAAAGTGTGTTGTCCACTGCCCAAACACATGTTCTGTTATGCTCCTGGCATGTGAATGTGTAGAACTATACCCTTGCTGCACCTCATTTTGGGAATGTCTATTGGGTGTCACCAGCCAGGATTCCAGGGTAGATCCAGCATCACCAATAAAATCACTTCTTATAAAAATGATGGTATAGGTCACAAGTATGCCATACGTGGGAGCCATGGTGGCCTGAGCACACATTAGATTATATTCTATGTATTACAGACCACACTGCAGTCGAGTGAGTGATACCCTTTGCAGTTCACTTGCCATCATCCCATTTCCCCAGGAGTGTCCTTAATTTCAATATATATGCAGTGTATGGCTCCCAGGTCCTCAGGGAAACTGGCAATATCCTAGAAGTCCTGCATGGTGTTGACACTCTCTTTTGTGTTACGTGCAAACCACGTATGTTCTCTCAGTGGTGAATTTCTTATACCTTGGGCCTTGGTCTGTTTCAATCCATGCCCCTCCCCCTTGTTAATCAGGATGTTGGAACTGCCTGCATGTCCTAGCATTTTAAGATAGACAGCTGTACACAGTGGTCCCTTTGACACAGTGTCCCACATCTTGATGTCCATGACTTACAAATGCTTATTGTAAGATACAGTTGCAGTCAAAATGCCAGCAGCACCTTGCTGCATTTAATCAGCTCCTTCCTGCCCACACTGCAGCTGTACTATGCAGCTAGTTTGTATACACCAGTTTATATGAGGTACATGTCGGTATGGAAATCTACCACTAGGAAGAGGAACTACACAATATAATATGCTCAAGAAAAATCATCACTGCTGTGTTACACATAACTCAACTTGGCACTTCAGGACTGTGATGTTTTTGAATAAGTATGGTACACAGGGGACTTCTGTTATATCATGTTAATACGATGTGGTTGGAGGACTTTTATTAATATCTGCACTATGGTAAGCATGACAAACAGACAGTGTGACAGTAATGCATGGTGTAACATTACATTATGTATTAAGGATTTCTTATGAATTCCACCCTGCCCATGTGATTTCCCCTTTATTTTACTCAATGATTTCAGGAAAAGAGATTATGGCCACCCCTATTATGAGTACTGTTCTTCACATTATTAAGATAAAGTGGAGCCTGTGGTAGAAATGGATGAGAAATGTCTTAGCTCAACAAAATGTCTCTTACAGTTACATCTATAAGCTACGGTGACATTTTGTAGCACTTAAAGTTATTTGTTTACCATTAATATTATATAGTCAAGTAATAAAGTCAAGTATTGCTTAATGTTGTCAGTCATCTATTAATTAAAATGTAAATAATGGGGTTCCACATGTGTCACTACTAGAGAGGCGCAACTATATAGTATGGGGTGGCGTAAAGCCACATCACTGTTGGCTAGGCTTGTAAATGCCCCCGGGCAGATAGCCTAGTACACTACTATGAAACTATGAAACTATGAAATGTATGCATGAAGCAGAGCTCAAAGATGGGGCCAACTTTCTAAAGGATCTTTAAATATACTGGGAATTCAGAAAGTTCTGTAATAACATACTTATGTGCTAAATAGCACAGAGGTTTCAGCATGGTAAGGCCCGATACTAATTAGTTATATATCAGAACCAGCATAGTGCCAGCATGCTGGGAAAAGGGCTACGTAGTAAATTATCACAACTACAGTAATGGCAGCAGTTGCAGAACTAAAGTAGTGATGTTCTGTATGGTTATGTAACTGAAGTGAGAGGCACAGTGAGATAGTATGCCAGACTGCACTTTCATATCTGCAAAACAAACAGCACCAGAATTACCCATTCTAAAGACTTAACCTTGCCTGTGATGTAAATAGGACCTGCAGGAGTGACAGTTCTGTATTCCAGAGGATATTCCTTCTCTGGAACAGACTCCTCATCCATGTGAAGCAGAGTTCCTCCCTAACCCACTTCAAGTGTAACTTGGACAACTGGATGGGGGAACAGGAAATTCATCCCTGGTTTGCTACCTATGTCTCTAATAGATACAGACAGCCTGAAATGGTTCATTCATCTCCCAGGCCCCTACCGATAAATGTTTCATCTCCCGAGGCTCTTCTTACACTTATCAAGGGTACCAGAACTTGTCAGAGATTTTTGGATGCATGATTAGTCTTAAAAAGGCCCCATTGGTCTTTAGCCCAATACACGTCTATGAACCTATGAACCTATACATGCAATAAAGTGCCTCATGAGCACAGAGAGTAGGCCACACAGGATCAATGATCAACACAGCAAAGCTCTAACAATTTTAAACCCTAATTCTGGGAGATTTCAACTACCCCTCCATCAACTGGGAAAACTACTCATGTACTAACTCATTTGCCCAACGTTTTCTGGAATTCAGCAATTCCAACGCTCTGGACCAGCTTGTTCATACCCCTACCAGGGTAAGCAACATCCTGGACCTGGTCATTACCAATATGGGTAACAGAAGCTCCATGCCAGAGGTCAACTCCTCACTGGTCAGGTCCGACCACAAGCTAATCACCCTAGACATCCATATCCCACCCCCCTCCCCCTTAAGGAGGCCACCATAAAAAACGTTGCCAAAGCCAACTTCATGCTTAAGTCAGAAGTGGCAAACTTCACTACATCCACACAGATGGAAAATAGTGGCACGACTGCTGAATCATATAAAAATGCACTGTATAAGCACATACATGAGTGCATGGGCCGTACCACCCCAACAGAACCAAGACGCTATCCTCCAGAAAAAGGAAGCCAATTTGGTGGCCCCCTGCCATAAACAAGCTCTACAACAGAAGGAAGAACTGTTGCAGAAAAGAGTAAAATCCCATGATTGCAGGAACTCCCTGGTCAGCCTCAGCAAGAAGTTGAAATCCCTCATAAAATCCTCCAAAGCTAGTGATGAAAATAAAATCACCTTGGATTCTAAAGACAACCACAAAGCCTTCTACAGCTATGTCAGGAATCTCACTAGCAACACTGAGATCTGCTCTGAACTACAGCACAATGGCACTACATTTACTGAACCAACTGATATTGCCAACATCCTGGCAGACAGGTTCAGTGCTAACTTCACCCCCCACCCCCCAAACAGCCCATCCCCATACTGGATGATTGCAAAGCCCATGAAATCACGGCCACACAGATGAAGACTGCATTCTCCAAAGCCAAGAATACAGCATCCATGGGACCAGACAACATCCCAGGCTGCGTTCTGCATGAACTACAGAATGAACTGGCACCCCACCTAAGTACCATGTTCAACCATAGCCTCACTTCAGGCTTTGTGCCTATGGAGTGGTGCACACCGACAGTTATCCCACTCCACAAAGGGGGTGCCACCACAGACCCCGGGAACTACCGCCCCATTAGCCTAATGAGCCTGATCTGCAAGGCCATGGAATGTATCATCCTAGAGCTTATAAACAAAGACATAGGTAACCTCCAAACTCTGGATCCCACTCAGTTTGGGTTTGTAAAAGGTAGATCATGCCTCCTAAACCTGATAGACTTCTTCGAATCAGTCACTAGGGCCGTAGAAGCGGGTAAGGTAGTGCACACAGCATTTCTCGACCTTGCCAAGGCTTTCAACACCATTCCTCACTCTGCTGTTACTAGGCATAAATCCCTATGTCACAAGATGGGTGGCCAACTGGCTCACTGACAGAACCCATACAGTGAAAGTAGCCGACTCCAAATCCGACTTCAGACCAGTGACAAGTGGAGTACTATAGGGTTCAGTCCTGGGTCCTCACCTGTTCGGTATCTACTTCTCTGAAGTCCAGGCTAATAAAGCTGATCTCTGGCTAATGAAATTCACCAAAGACAGCAAACTAGGAGCCATAACTGATTCATCTAAGGTTGCAGACATTCTACAAAGAGGCCTCACTGAGACTGCTGCTTGGTGTCAAAGTCATGGCCTAAAGCTCAAATTCAAGAAGTGCATTGTCATCCCCTTTGAGAAAAATACTATACCCATGAACTACCACATAGGCAGTAGCCTACTAAACACCAAAACTGTGATAAGAGACCTTGGGACACAGGTGGATAGTAGTCTCTCCTTTGATAATCACGTCGCCACAGTAGTCAGAAAATCCTTCTTTGTGGCACACCTCATCAAAAAGACGTTCCCCTCCAGAAAAAGAGAGCTCATCGTTCCTCTCTACTCATCCCTTATTAGCCTCTTCATAGAGTACAACGCCCTGTTGACATGTACCTCGCAAGACATCTGCAACAGCTGGAAAGGCCACAGAAGTACCTCACTAAGAGGATTACCAGCCTCAAACAGATGCTATAAACCAACTGTCTCAAAAAACTCCAGCTATACTCCATTGTATATCGCCTACTCCACGGCAACCTCTGCCTAATGTACAAAGCCATGTGTAACCCTGACCTGATGGACATGGTACACTTAAAGAAATCCCAATCTCTCCGAGCCACACGCTCCAGGGACCTAAACCTTGTCACTACAATAAACAGAACATGCTGGCGGGATAGATTCCTGTCCCAGAGACTGACTTCCCCTGCTCTGGAATAGGCTGCCCATTCATGTCAAGCAGAGCTCCTCATTAGCCCTCTTTAAGAGAAATCTTGACAATTGGATGGGAGATAGGAAATTCACCCCAGGGATCACTGCTGTGGCTCTGCTCAACAGGGGCACAGGTAAATAATTTTCTTGGGTGGCAAAAGCCAGGGAGCCTCGTTTGACTAGGCTTGTATAGGCCTTACCGCCGATAGCCTAATACTCACCTATGAACCTAAATTAGGAGGAATGAGGGAGATAAGAAAGCTAGACATGGGTCAAGAACCAATGAAATGCTCACAAGGATAACCTGAAGTAAAAATAGGTGGAAGGTATATTTGTATGGGTCAGATGTCCATTTTCCATTTCTTAGGAAGAGGGGGTGGTAGGAAAGATCATGTGAAGGAATGAAGAAGGAAACTGGGAAGGTAGAAGGGACAGATAAGCAAACATAAAGGTCTGACAAAGAAAGAAGTGAGGTATAGACAAAAAAAAAAAAGAACAACAGTGGAGAGACAGGGACAGAGGGTGGACAAGTAGTAATAGGGAAGACTGCAGTCCAAAGAAGGGACTGGGTGGACATTCAAGGAAGGGGTAATATCATCAAAGAGTATAGGGCAGAGTAGAAAGGGCCTATTTGATGATCACAAAGGAGAACACAGGCAGACATCAGTCACTTCCATGGCTGATATCACTGAGTGACTTTACCTTTGGTAGCGCAATGGATGGGACCAGACAGCACTGTAACTCAGTCAGAAACCCAAGAGACTACAGGCATCCAGGTTGGATGTGACTAGCTACTGCATCTGCTACAACTTGATCCAGGGGGGACCCCCTCTAGGCTACTTTCAGACAAGAAGCATCCACCCCCAAGAGGTATCGATGGAGCCGTCTAGGTCAGTCTTTCCACAGGGGAGCCTTCATTTCCCATCCAGAGATGCAGGCTTGGCAGCTACTGGTGACCCAGTGGAAGGCACATTGGCTGATTCAGTCCCAGGTGGCTGCCACTGCTCCATTCACTGCACCATGCACTGCTCCATACAGTGCACCACAGCTGGCCCTGCAGAAATAGATAAAGAGACCAAAAATACAACACTTTTATACAGATGCATAGTGCAAAGGACTAGTCCAGATAAAATCAATTTAGCTAGCAGATCTAGGAGATTGTTTCTCTATCTAATACCCTCAATGTGGGATGAATAAAGGCAAGAACACTTGTCCATCTACCTACTTAACTGAATAAACTACTTGAAACTTCAACAAGATGTTTTTATTCCTCACACAGGGAGGGTATCAGAGAGAGAAAATTTCCTCCGTCTGCTAGCTAAAATGATTTTTTTCTGGACTATTCCTTTGTAGTCTGTTTCTTGTTAGTCCTGTCACCCTCTGGGTTATAGGTGGGATATCAGACTTCACTCAACCCGTCTGGATTACCTCTGTTTACTTTTATACAGATGGGCATGACAACATGATTTCAGTTTTAAATGATAGATGTCGACATATTACACTTACTCCACTACCTGGACTGGCTTTCACTTCTCCTCAGGCTGGCCTCCTAGTGAAAGCAATCTTCTCTGTCACTGTAGAGTATGAAACAGGCAACAGTCAGTGCAATTTGCCCCTACCAACAGAAGGAAAGGATAGTAACTGGCAATATTCAGAAGTAAAGTGCAAAACTATATACACAGTGCTTACTACAGAATGTTATCTCTCATTCTCCATCTCTCTCTCTATATCTATATATATATATATATATATATATATATCTATATATATATATATATATATATGTAGGTAGGTACTCGGCTATTGGCCCTAGGGCCTATATAAGCCTAGCCAAGAAGGTACCCTGGCTTTCGCCACCCAAGAAAATTATTTTCCTGTGCCACTGTCGAGCAGAGCCACAAAAGTGATCCCCAGGGTGAATTTCCTATTTCCCATCCAATCATCAAGATTTTTCTTGAAGAGTGCTAATGAGGAGCTTTGTTTGATACAGCTAGGTAGTTTGTTCCAGAGTATGGGAAGACTCTGGGACAGGAATCTATCCCTCCAGCATGTTCTGTTTATTGTGGTGACAAGGTTTAGGTCCCTAGAGTGTGTAGCTCAGAGGGATTGGGAAATAAACAGCCTTTGCAGGTGTTGAACCCAGGGCCCTGTACACTATAGTCACAGTAGTTAACCACTAAGTCATCACAGTAGCATCCCTAATAGTAAGCAAAAAGCATTCTCTTCTGGCTGTGTCGAGTTTACAAGTTACTGAAGTAGGTGAATTTTCTATGAAGTTATATTCTCTATATTATGAGTTATGAAAAGAAACATGAAACAGTTATGCACATCTCTTACTTTCTCCTCAATAACTTCTGACATTTTTTCTTTCCCAAAGTTCAACGTCTCAGACTTATCTCAGCTATATCCACAGATGTTTAAAAGGCATTCTGTACAACTACTTCCAGGGACACAGAGAGAGAGAGAGGGGAAGGAGAGAAGAATTTTTGAAATAGTTTGTCAGAGGATTTTAAATCAAAAACATTAGGCCAGAGAAGTTAAGAAACCAAAGCATGCTCACATTCCAAACAGCTGGAAATAAATAAAATGTTACACTGTGTGTTTGTTGTATTAGCAAACGATGAACTACATACAATCAGTACACTTTTTTTAAGAAAAGTTCAGTACAATCATTAGCTGCTGGGCCCTAAGTCCTGCCTTTATTAGCAGTTTAATAGATAAGCAGTTCCTTTGATGCAACTCTCAAAAAACGCTCTTCTCCCCAATCCCCACTAACAAGCAAACACACATCAAACCTTACAGTTTGCTTATTATAGGTTCATACGATGTACTAGGCTATCTGCCCAAAGGCATTTATAAGCCTAGCTGGAATGTGTTGGCTTTCGATGCCCCCTTAGATTAGTTCCCTGTGCCTCTGTTCAGCAGAGCCACTGAAGTGATCCCAGTGGTAAACTTCTTATTTCCCATCCACTCGTCAAGGATTCTCTTGAAGAGTGTTAGTGAGGATCTCTGCCTAATGTAGATTGGAATCTTCTTCCAGAGCATGGGAAGTCTCTGGGACAGGAATCTATCCCTCCATCACATCCTATTTATTGTTGTGGATAATGTTTAGATCCCTAGATCGTGTGGTCCGAGGGGATATGGTTTTCTTTAGGTGGAGCATGTCCATCAATTCTGGGTTGGACATGGCCTTGTATGTCAGGCAGAGATCATCTCTGAGTAGGTGGTATGCAACAGAGTACAGCTGGAGTTTCTTCAGTCGAGCTGCATAGGGCAGGGTGAGGTACTTCTGTGTTCTTTCCAGCTGTTGCAGGGGTCTTGTAAGGTACATCCCAAATGGGGCATTGTACTCTATGATGGGTCTGATGAGTGATTTGTAGAGGGGCACAATGACCTCTTTTGATCTGTATGCAAACCCTTTTGTGATTATGTGGGCCACATAGAAGGATTTTCTAACCACTTTGGCAATGTGATTATCAAAGGAGAGATTACTGTCTACTTGGGTCCCCAGATCCCTTATTTAGTCTTCCGTACTTAGGGGGCTACCACCTATGTGGTAATTTGTGGGTACTTTGTTTTTTTTCAAAGGGGGTGACTATGCACTTTTTGGCATTTAGCTTGAGGCCATGGTTTTGACACCAGGTATCCATCTCAGTGAGACCCTTTTGGTGGATGTCTGTGTCAGCCGGAGAGTCAATTATAGCCCCTAGTTTGCAGTTGTCTGCGAACTTGGTCAACCATAGTCCTCCTGTGCTTGCCTGTACCTCTGAGAAGTATATGCCGAACAGGAGGGGTCCTAGGACTGAGCCCTGGGGAACGCCACTTGTAACCAGTTTAGAGTCAGTTACTCCTGCAACTCCTACCATGCAAGTTATGTCTGTGAGCAAGTTGGCAACCAATCTTGTGAAGTAGGGGTTTATGTTCAGGATGGTGAGCTTGTCTATAATACCCAAATGGGGAATGGTGCCGAAGGCCTTTGCAAGGTATAGGTAGGCTGTATGGACCACCTTTCCCTTGTCTATAGCTTTGGTAACTGTCTCAAAGTCCACCAGGTTTAGGAGGCATGATCTGCCCTTAACAAAGCCGAACTGGGTAGGGTCCAGTGTTTGGAGGTTCCCAATGTCTCTGTTAATGAGATCCATGATGATGCACTCCATAGCCTTGCAGACCAAGCTAGTTAGACTTATAGGGTGATAGTTCCCAGGGTTTGTTGTGGCTCTACCTTTGTGGAGCGGAATAACCGTTGCTGTGCGCCACTCTATGGGCATGTAGCCTGTGGAGAGGCTGAGTTTGAATAGTGTGTTTAGGTGAGGAGTTAGTTCATCTTTGAGCTCATGTAGGACGCAGCCTGGGACACCGTCTGGTCCCATTGATGCTGTGTTTTTGGCTTTAAATAGGGCTGTTTTAACCTGAGTGTCTTTGATTTCAGGGACTCTACATTCTTCTGGTATGGTTATGGGCCCTTTTGGGGGTGAAGTTTGCACTGAACCTGTCTGCCAGGATGTTGGCGATATCAGTCGGTTCAGTGTATTTTGTGCCATTCTGCACTAACTCCGAGCAGATCTGGGAATTGCCACTTAGATTCTTGACAGAGCTAAAGAATGCCTTGTGGTTATCTTTGGAGTCCTTGGCAATTTTTCTTTCAAAGCTAGCCTTGGATGATTTTATGAGGGATCGTATCTTCTTGCTGATACTGATCAGGGATGTCTTCCCTTCTTGGGATTTTACTGTCTTCTCTACTAGTTTCCTCCTTCTATTGCATAGCTTGTTTATGGCAGGGGTCCACCAGACTGGTTTCCTTTTCTTGAAGGAGCGAGTCTTGGTTTTGATTGGGATAGCATGATCCATGCATTCTTGTAGGTGCCCGTAGAGTGCATTAGTAAAGGATTTTGCAGCTTGGGCAGCATTATCCTTTAGCATGGGGGATTTGAAACTTTCCACCTCAGTCTTAAGTAACGTGAAGTTTGCTTTTGAAAAGTTTTTCACGGTGGTTTCTTTGACTGGGGGTTGGGGCGGAATGTGGATATCCAGAGTGATTAGTTTATGGTCAGATCTAACCAGCATGGGGTTGACCTCCGGTGTGGAACACCGATCGCCCATGTTGGTGATGACCAGGTCCAATATGTTGTCACCTCTGGTGGGGGTGTTGACCAGTTGATCCAGGGCATTTGAGTTTATAAATTCTAGGAAATGTTGGGCAAGGGAGTTAGTACTTGAGTAGTTCTCCAAGTTAATGTTTGGGTAATTGAAATCACCCAATATCAGGGTGTTTGTGGGACCTTTTTGTTTCCCACTGTTTCCAGAAATACTGAATGGGGCTTCTGGGACATGGTGGGTGATCTGTAGCAAGCTACAATTTGAATTGCAGTTCTGCCCG
The DNA here is from genome assembly GCF_019279795.1 of Protopterus annectens. Lineage (NCBI taxonomy): Eukaryota > Metazoa > Chordata > Ceratodontiformes > Protopteridae > Protopterus > Protopterus annectens. The sequence goes on along the minus strand of NC_056726.1, from coordinate 1,286,096,004 downwards.
TTGTTAGTTGCTCGTGGATGATCTCTGAAGCATCGTGCTGTGCTACTAACCTTGAGGTGTGGGTATCCTTGATGAATATGGATACGCCCTCGCCTTTTGTATTTCAGTCTGGGTTTTGTGGCCAAAACGTATGGTATGAGTTGTAGCCTGGTAGTGCTGGGGTGCTCTCTGGAGCCCTAAACCAGGTTTCTGTTACTGCACATATATTAATTTTCTCCATACTGAGGAGTGCCTCGAGTGCATGCATTCTGAGGTTTAGACTTCTGGCACTGAGTAGCATCACCCTCAGTTTTTTGTTACTTGTGCTGTTTACGGCAGTGGGACAAATCAGTACTAAACATACTGCTCTGAAGTAAAACAAGACTGTCTTCCTCACAGATATCTCTAAACGGCTGCAGAATCCATTGCTAAAAGTATCACCACAGCCTACGGGATGGTTATGTATCATGCGCTCTTGTGGAATTGTAGCAGAGTCCCATTCACAAATGTGACGACTCAATTAAGAAATGTAACTCGAGGAGGAACTAGACCAGCCTTGTTAGTAGGTATGCTACCCAAGGAACTAAGGTCTCTGCTGTCAAATATTTCAAAATCTCCAAGTACAAAATACTGTCCAACATGCAATGTGCACTCACAACAGGCCTTGATGTTCACAACATTCTCATCTGTGTAAATGACAAAATACTAACTAGTAGAGACGAATGGAAATGATGAGAAAGATCTGTTCGTAGATTTTTGAAAAACTTCAGACCAGGATAATGACAGATGTTTTTTACAATGACTGTAGCCAACAACAAAAAAATGTTCTACATCAGGTGGTGTGACAGCGTCTTCACTAGAAAGGCCATGGAAGCCCCTCGTAGATCATATCTCTCATAGGATCATAGGAATGTACTAGGTTATCTGCCCCTGCAGGCCTTTTTAAGCCTAATCAGTTTCCCTTTTTGTGTTTGAATTAACCCATCCCATTTGGTCAAATATTTTGCTTCACCTATCCCATGGTCAATAATTATATATCACCCCTAGTGGCAATATGTAGGATCATACCAGAGATAATTTGAGGGGACCCATGCATGGGCTAAAGCATTTAGGAGCTGCCTCTGTCCATTAGTAGAATAGGTGACAGCCTGGGATAAATTTTCTATTTTCCATCCATAAATCCAAGTTGCATTTGAATATGGACAGAGTTGAACTTTGTTTTATGTGGATGGGGATGGAACTTTGAATTATATTTTCTCTCCCTGGTTAAGAGATACTAAGTGTGGACTAAAATCATTGGAAACTCATCAATGCCACTTTGTCCAAAGACACCACCAATGAAGAAAGCAACACTTTAACCAATACTACATAAAGCATGATCACTATCTGGTATCTGAGATTAAGTGACATGGACAGGTCAATCTGGGGGCATATTCTCTATATAATATTAGCACTAATCAATTCTACACTCTATTGCACAAGGTTCATAGGTTCATAGATATATTCTGTATGGTTGTACCACAAGTAACAAAGGAGTTCCAACAGGTCATCAAAAGTCTATAAAATTCAACAACAAGGAACAGTGGAAGAGTTCCATGCAAGGCCAAGTAGTGAACGGGAATACAACTATGATGGCCAACTCTGGAGAGATTGTGATTTAAAGCCTCATGTCCCCAGCTCACCAGTCTACTATGCTGGCACTTTCCCAGCAGGCAACAAAGACCTTCAGGTGAGTCCCCCCACACCCACCACAGGATATACCTAAAACTTAACTGAAAGCAACTGATGAGGCTTACACATATCTCTTTGTGCTTTCTCATAACAAATGCACCAAGTTCTCTTTCTCAGTAAGGAGCTGCTAGGCTTACACCTGCAATAAGCTAATCAGTACACACTGTGGGGCTACTTAAGTGGAAGGCTTGCTTAAGAGGGGATACCTGAATAACAGCATAAATTCAAGACATGCGTACATGAAAATCAACTTCCTACAGAAAATACTTGCAGAATTTAATGTCTAATTGATGGCTAGTGGATTAAGCAATATTAAAAATATGCTAGTTACTTGTATTTATACACACACGTAATCTACATACATGTATGTCATGACACACAGAAAGAGGCAAACATGCATGCTCGCATATGTACATACTTTTTAATATACATACACACACAAACTTTTGAAGGCAGTCTTGTTATCCTTGTTAATTAAATTATGACATACACCAACTGTAAACATTCACCAAACATAGGGAAAAGGAGAGTGAAGGGCAATCCTCCCTTCACACTATCCGTAGGGGCATTCCCAGCATTATAGTCTGCACACCCAGTCATGAACAATACTATACTGTAATAACTCTGATTCAACCCTAAACCCACGGGAGTGAATATACTGCTATGCGACTATAACAGGTGCTCACAAGTACTATGAAAGAATTACCATAATTGTGTAGTGCAGTACACTAGTATCGTTTAACAATTATATCATGAATGGGATAAATTGTGCATCATTAGCTTGAATTTGGACCTCAGCCAGGACTGAGTGTTCCAAAAATAAAAATTCTGTGGTAACTCCTTCTGGAACACTCCAACACCAATCAAAGGACGCAAAATGGATTTACTCAAAGCTCTGAAAGCAACTACAAGAGGGAAAGAACTTCCAGCTGAATCCTTAAGACTGTGCAGGCTGTAACAGCAGATTACAGAAGACAGAGTTATACTAAACACTGCATTTTCTCCAGTCCTTTATATTTTGTATGTTATTAAAGTGAGACAATCCTCCAGAGACTCCATTACTTTAAATTATATGTGTCTGAAAATTCTGTGCTAAATGTGGTGGGAACTGGTCATCTATGTGAAAAAAATGTACTTGAAAAATACTTGTATTTTATTAAGGTCTCCCTGGGTGGCTGTTTGTATACAAAAACTGAGTAAAAGTAGGGCTACTACTGCTGCTGGCAAAGAAACAGTGGTTTTAAGGGAGGAGCCCTGCTTCCCACTGCATGAATTGGAGAGTTTAGTACAGATTCTATACAATTACTAGGTGGGCTTAATGTGGCACTTAAGGGGGAAAAACAGTTACTCACGCACATCTTTCTTAAAGCAAGTAAGTGATGAAAAACCAGGGAAGTACTTAATAAAACACTGCTTAGAGATGCTGGTTGCTGGATGTCATCCAATATATATTTTTTTCTCCAGGTTATGGCTATCGCAGAGCATGGCAAGAGTGCCACACTTCCTGCACTGTTGCAAAACTTCACAAACTATGGAGCTATCAACATCTTCTGCAGAAGCTACAACCTGGAAACAAAACAAAACAAAGAAAATAAAAGCTATTAAACATACAATCACAGCAAGTGCAAACAGAGATCTATTTCCAAGTACGACTACTGTAAACCTGTTACATGAAAAGTACAGTTGTGTACACATACCATAAATGTAGATGTTCGAGTGTATTCACTGTTGCAGTCATTATACTTGGGCTATCCACTTGTAGGCAGCCCTCAGTCGGCCTGATCAACAAAGCCCTGGGCCCTGCGTCGGCTGCCATCCCCCCTTCCATGACGTCAGGCCGTCAGGGGTACAATATATATATATATATATATATATATATATATATATATATATATATATATATATATATATATATATATATATATATATATATATATATATATCTATATATATATATATATATATATATGTATATATATATATATATATATATATATATATATATATAAAATATGTGCCTCCTACAGGTCAAACAGGTAAGGCTGCTTACTATACGCATACTGCAACTGCTTACTGCAGAACAGTGCCAGTGGTATTCCTCACTGCTATGACAAGGGGTCTATATTATAACATCGAAGTCTTAAAACTTTGAATGTTACAATATCGAACCCAATGCACCGAACGCTGAAAATAGTGAAGCTGCAGAATATCGAATACTTTCCTAGGGAAAGTATTCGGTGGGCCATTTCTGCAGCTTCGCTATTTCCTCGACTGTGGAGTGAAGGTTACGAACCGGGTTAAGGTAAGTGTGTGAAACAGATCGGGTTAAGGTGAGTGTGTGATAGGGACCTTAGGGTTAGGGAGCGAGTAAGGTGAGTGTGCGATAGGGACCTTAGGGTTAGGGAGCAGGTAAGGTGAGTGTGCGATAGGGACTTTAGGGTTAGAGAGCGGGTAAGGTGAGTGTGCGATAGTTAGGGACCTTATGGTTAGGGAGTGGGTAAGGTGAGTGTGCGGTAGTTACGGACCTTATGGTTGGGTTTGGGTTAAGGTAAGTGGATTGCTATTCGGCCCGATCAACAAAGCCCTGGGCCCTGCGTCGGCTGCCATCCCCCCTTCCATGACGTCAGGCCGTCATGGGTACAATATATATATATATATATATATATATATATATATATATATATATATATATATATATATATCCCTAATCTGTGCTTCCTACAGGTCAAACAGGTAAGGGTGCTTATTATACCTATTCTGCAACTGCTTACTACAGAACAGTGCCAGTGGTATTCCTCACTGCTATGGCAAGGGGTCTATATTATAACATCGAAGTCTTAAAACTTTGAATGTTATAATATCGAACCCTATGCACCGAATGCTGAAAATAGCGAAGCTGCAGAATATCAAATACTTTCCTATGGAAAGTATTCGGTGGGCCATTTCTGCAGCTTTGCTATTTCCTCGACTGTCGAGCGAAGGTTAGGAACCGGGTTAAGGTAAGTGTGTGAACAGATCGGGTTAAGGTGAGTGTATGATAGTTAGGGACCTTAGGGTTAGGGAGCGGGTAAGGTAAGTGTGCGATAGGAACCTTAGGGTTAGGGAGCAGGTAAGGTGAGTGCGCAATAAGGACCTTAGGGTTAGGGAGCAGGTAAGGTGAATGTGCGATAGGGACTTTAGAGTTAGGGAGCAGGTAAGGTGAGTGTGCGATAGGGACTTTAGGGTTAGAGAGCAGGTAAGGTGAGTGTGCGATAGTTAGGGACCTTAGGATTAGGGAGCAGGTAAGGTGAGTGTGCGGTAGTTACGGACCTTATGGTTAGGGTTGGGTTAAGGTAAGTGGATAGCTAGCCAGCCCGATCAACAAAGCCCTGGGCCCTGCATCAGCTGCCGTCCCCCCTTCCATGACGTCAGACCATCAGGGGTACAATATATATATATATCCCTAATCTGTGCTTCCTACAGGTCAAACAGGTAAGGGTGCTTACTATACTTATACTGCAACTGCTTACTGCAGAATAGTGCCAGTGGTATTCCTCACTACTATGGCAAGGGGTCTATATTATAACATCGAAGCCTTAAAACTTTGAATGTTATAATATTAAACCCTATGCACCGAACGCTGAAAATAGAGAAGCTGCAGAATATCAAATACTTTCCTAGGGAAAGTATTCAGTGGGCCATTTCTGCAGCTTCACTATTTCCTCGACTGTGGTGCGAAGGTTACGAACTAGGTTAAGGTAAGTGTGTGAACAGATCGGGTTAAGGTGAGCGTGTGATAGTTAGGGACCTTAGGGTTAGGGAGCGGGTAAGGTAAGTGTGCGATAGGGACCTTAGGGTTAGGGAGTGGGTAAGGTGAGTGTGCGAAAAAGGACTTTAGGGTTAGAGAGCGGGTAAGGTGAGTGTGTGACAGTTAGGGACCTTAGGGTTAGGGAGTGGCTAAGGTGAGTGTGCGGTAGTTACGGACCTTATGGTTAGGGTTGGGTTAAGGTAAGTGGATAGGTAGTAGTGCATGTATGGTTTAGTGTAGGGTTTTGTGAAGTGTATATGTGTGGATTATTTATTTTGGTGTGCTTGTGTTGTGTGTATGGTTGTCAGAACAGCAAATTTTTTCCCTGGGAAAAAATTTGCTATTCTGAGTGATCAATGTTATAGTCTTTCGATCAAAATGGTTCGATTTTATAACATTCGAAGATTTAAGACTTCGATGTTATAATATAGACCCATGGCAAGATGGTACCATGAATCAGTATTATACATGGGGGGGCATCATATTGCCCAGAAGGCACTACCTATTATCTCTGTGTAGGAAACTGAGAAAGACTGGATGGCACTTGATTGCACTAGGTGGGACCTCTGCTGAAACTAGTGCTGGAGGAAGCCATATCCACTTAACAGATGAAAATGGTATCCTGATGTGCATGGCCACATTTCCTGGGCACCACATGGTATTAATCATCAGGCAGCAAGGTTGTATGATAGAAGGTATCATGAGCATTAACAAGCAATGCTATGAGGTTCACTCTCCATGTGTATAAGCATACTGTGCATATGATCTCATAGCCCAGAAATGGAAAGAGATGAGCATGATAGTACTCACTGTGGCTGTTAATGTACTCAGTTATGGCAGCGTTTTAAAGACGACAATGCCAAATCTTTTTATTAGCAAAATAGCCATGCTATAAATGTACATTTTAGGTCAATGGAAAGTGAAGTTGCCATATTGTGGGTGACCATGATTCAAAGAGGAACTTAGGAAAAGGAGTACACTGGGTAACGGTTTGTGCTGTTGCACTGGCATACTGACCGCATACAAGACAACTGGCAATGGACCATAGGACATGAGGGCGGTTACCTGGGGGCAACATGAACATATACTGATCAGTGGAGTATAGTAGAAGGGCATGACAGGTTACTGTCCAGCTCTGTGGGTGGGTCACCCTGTCAGGGAACAGAAACCAATGTTATTATAGGGTACACCCCTATTGTTGGGAAGTTCAAGATGACAGGGATGATAGGGAACAGAACTCAAGACCAGGACAAGGCACTGGCCAGCTGTGGAAAGGAGCCACACAATAGCATGTCATCTGTACACAGACTGCAAGACTGCAAGAAATGCTACTTTGTAAATGAGTCCTATAGAATATACAGGTCACACCACATGCTGTCTAGTGCTGCAAGAAGGTGGCAGAAGTAACACAGCAATTTTTGCTCTCAGAATGGCATATGGTGTTAATGGTGACAACACATTAGCAGACAGGTGTATTGGCCACTACATGCAGGGGGTAGTGCTGAGACACAGGGGGCAGAGTCTGACAAGGGTAGTCATGTATACACAGAGTTATCCATATGAACAACCACCAAGGGTACACATCTTGCTATAGTATGGAAAAATTCACACAGGAGACAGAAGTATTACTACAGAATGCACATACACAAAGGTGAAGCAGATGTGGCTTTGCAGCACCAGACATAGTCCAGGACATAAATGCTGAGAGTGACCATAATAGGACAGTAGTATGGGTACTTTTCAGGGTCATTTGTTTAATACTGCATTGCAAAACCAAGAACCAGCATACTGCCATGGTCAGGTCCACCACAGGAGTTGGACTCACAGCACAGCATCATCACAAAGATGTTGAAGAATTCTTAGGAGCCTTATATTGTTCAGATGACAAAGTCCTCATATTTGGCATGTTTAAATTGTGAGAGCTGGGTTGGTGATGAGTGCCTGTAGGGGATGTACCATGTTAATCATAGCATGTTCTATTACTGCTGCACATTCAGCCATGTATGAAGTGGTTATTCAGCAGAACACATATGTGTATTTGTTCTCCAGCTACATCATGGCTGGAAATCTATTTTCCTCATGACATTGCTCTGAAACAAGTATTAAAATCCCTGTCAAAAACTAACAATAATACATCCATGGGACCAGACAACATACCAGCCTGCATTCTCTTGAGTGCCAAGTGTGCACTATCTGAGACTCTTCTTAAACAGTTCAGTCTCAGCCTAGCCATGCTTTTTGCCTGATGACAGGAGAACAGCTTCAGTAACACCATTCTCAAGGGAGACCTCTCTATAGATCCAGTCAGTTATAGGCCTGTCAGCTTCACCAGCCGTATATGTAAAGTCATGAAAGCAGAACTCATTTTGCAGACATGGGAAACTTAATTGAGCAAGACCCCAATCAACTGGGTTTTGTGAAGGCAGGTCCTAAATCTAGTAAATATCTCTGAAAAGTATACAGACACTATGACAGTGATCACTGAATGCAGACTGCTTAGTTTTGATCTGGACAAGGCTTATGACACTATTTCCCATGTGGGTATTATAAAACAATAGACAAACCTAACATAAACCCCTGTGCTAATCACCTGATTGCAAATAGTCTGTCTGACTGATCTCAGGTTATGAAATTTGCTGGTACCATCTCTAAACATAAAATTACAGCTAAAGGGTGGACCCTGGGGTTTAGTACTTGGCCTGCTGTTGTTTGGCATTTACTGTTCAGACATCCAGTCCAATACCCAGAAGTGTATTTGACCAGTTTGCTGATGACTAAAAGATAGAGACTGTTATCCACCAATCCATTGATAAGCAGCTCCAGCAAGGCAAGGGTTGGAATGCACACACCTGATGTTCTAAAAATAAGCTCAAGTTAAATGTGAAAAATGCAGCACAGTAGCTTTCAGCAAAACAGCTGTTATCACCCTGTATGTTATAAATAGTTCTCCTCTTCAGACAGGTACAGCCATAAAATACCTGTATGCTTATCTGGACAATTATTTCTCATTCATTCATTCAGCATGTTTCCTCCATAGTCAGGAAGTCCTTCTATCTGATCAAGTGGATTTTCCAAGGGAATATATTCAGGATCCAAATATATCATCCTGCCTGTGTACTCGTCTCTTATCAGACCCATCACTGAATAAAATAACATCTTTGGTGTGTATAAATCAAAACATGTTGCTCATCTAGAAGAGCCCAGGAGATATCTTACCAAGAAAATTAGAGGCCTTAAATCTTTCAAATATCCTTGTACATTAGCACAATTCTCCTTATACTCAGAAACCTAAAGGCTGCTCTGAGGTGATCTGTATCTCACTTTTTGAGAAACAAAACACTCAGACCTATTTTATTTATTTAACATTTGTTAACCAGGAAAGTCCAACTTGGAACGAGCCAATTTTCAGCAGAGGCCCAGGGAGAAACACTCCAGATGCATGTCTTTGTAATGTGGGAGGAAACTGGAGCACCAGGAGGAAACCCACAAGAACACAGGGAGAACATGCAGGCTCCACACAGAAGGCAGCCCAGCCAAGAATTGAACTGGAGAACCTCTTACCACGAGGTGACAACACTACTGCTGCACCACTGCACCATCCTTTGCAAAACCACAGGCTCTACAACTCCCAACTCTAGAGACCTATATTTACACCAACAAAAATAAGACTCACTGAGAGATAGTTACTAACTCAACATATTCTCAGCATATGGAATAAGTTACTCCAACAAGTTAAGCAACTATCTTTAATGCTAGGCTTGATGACTGGATGAATAAACACAAACTTAAGCCAGAACTGTCATGTACAGCCCTGCTCGATTTTGGAAGTGAGCACTATGAAGTGCTTGAAAAGGGAAGCACAACCCTTTAAGTAGCTCTATTTAAAGTTGTACATGGTTAGGCCTGTTATGGTCCTCATGATCACTTGGTTAATACTGCTCCTATGCACCAGTGTTCCAAACTGTGATAACCTGCACCACAAGGTATATATGTGCCCATATGCCATTCTAGTAGCTACCATGTATGATTATGCATGCTACATTTTGGAGAGAGGGATGCATATGTTCTAGCACTGCCACAGGTATCTTATCTTTATGCTATCTTGCTAGTTAATGGTGGAGGGTCTGGAAAAATAGGTTTGCACATGCCTAATATCAGCGAGTTATCTGTGGTTGTGGATGATGATGGCACCATGCCCATGGAATGGTCTAAAGACAAAGTGGCCCTGTCAGCAATGCTAATGCTGGGAGGCATGCTCACATCCTCCACATATAAAATGATGGTGAAGGAGCATGCTGAAACCCCAACATTACTGGTGGCTTAACACTGACTTCCCTGTCCGTGTTAGCCTCACCCAACCTACACAGGAGTTAATGCCAGAGATAGCATCTGTGAGTCACACTGTCTCCAAATAGTATGCACCTACCACAGGGGAGAAGTTTCTAGGTGGCTGTTGGTGCCATAACTCCTGTTCATTTCCATATATGGATACCACACTTGGTATCAATCACTGGATGTGCATGTCAATGATCCAGGCATAGACAGATTCTATGCTCAGCACAGAGAGATGTTTCATTTGCTATGTGGCCTGCATGACAATGTTCAACTGCTGCAAGGACTGTGGGATGACTTGTATAGCAAGCAGGCAAAAATGGCAGAAAGGAACCTGATGAAAACACACATTCTGATGGAAACGTTTGTCCATTTGGCATCCATTGTTATGTATATGATGATAATGGAAAACACCCCCCATAACCATGAAAGGGTCTTGATGTATGGCACATGGCCATAAGCCAGGATTATGCAGACCGAACCCACTAATCCAAAGGCTGCATCACTTTCTTCCTGCCATAATTGCTTCCACCCTTAGATGTCGGCAGTCCCATGATCTTGGTCAATACTCACCTGGCTGTATTTTAGAAATGCACAATCAGGCCAGCCAATGTGGGTCTCAAACTTCACCCCACTCCTATCTTCTGTTCACCTGCTGAGGGCAGTGCCCAGCTGTGTCCATAATAAAGGCTATGAGTGTTGAAAGTCTATTGCAATCCCATATGGGGAGGCCAAAGTGAGGATTCTGAATATGCTCCTGGAGTGTTGGACCATCCCACTTGCAGTAGTTATCCAACCTTGACAATGTTGGGATATAGAGTACACCTGACAGTGTTCATAACATGGAAGCTCTACTCCCAAAAATAGAGTATATGATCTCTGAAACATCCAAACCTGCTACTGACACACAAGATTACCACATCAGTCTCCCACAACCCTTACACCTATGGTAGCATTGCTGTTACCTGTCAGTGTGCCCCTTCCATCTGTGCACATGATTATTATTGTGCTCTGCCCATACCTCTGGCACTTGTGGGTAAAATAATGTCTAAAACAGAACACAACCCAACGTTACTGCATTGTACTGCATAACATGGATGCAACAATTCATTCGTGAGTTTGATTCTGTAATGTCACTCAAATGGCCCATAGATGTAATCAAGACGTTGTCGCTTTGCCTTTACCATAACATGTTGCCCCTGCCTTTTCCTTACATGAGGTGTCATTGCAACAAGTTCCTCCAATGAATTCTTGCACATTCCTTCTCCTCAATTGCTGCCACAGCTCTTTCAGGTAGTACTCTGATATTCCTAAATTGTATCTGCCTGCTTACTACCATATTGTGTACACAGAGCACAATAGGAATATCTTCCTACAGTCTTCAGGTGTATACTACAGGGTGCCACCAGTTGGATTCAAGCAGCAGAAGTAAGCCTTCATAAATTCAAATACACAATGTTTCATGCACTGGGAGCTTCTTGGGGGAGGGGGGGCATCAGTCATGATATGAAAGCATACCTTACATCACTTACCACACACAATAGTAGATACCATTATGAATTTTTTGCATTCCATAAAAAGTATATCCAGAATTCAATGGATTTCATCGTCTGCACCTAACAAGTAGAGGGTCAACCAACATGAAAAGTCAGTGGACGATACATATTTTCCAGATATTAGAACCAATGGAACTGCCTAGATGTTGCAAAGACACATTTTATATAATTCCCTGAATATGCAGACCACCTGGTAACTGATGTTGTTGGTGCCCTTCTGACTGCTATACCAGTTGATATGTTGAGCAGGTAAGGTCTTACAGGCAATGTGGGTGTAGTGAATTGTCTAGAGCCTTAATAAAATGGGCTATCTATGAAAAGCATATATGACCCTCCAATCTTGCAGCATTATGTAAAAGAGCTGGTGTACGATTTGCAAAGGTGAGGCCTACTAAGCTCTTAGTGTGCCTTCTGTCATCATAGCAAGGATGGTTATTACTACACAAACATTCATGTGTAGTTGAATTTGCATTCTATACATCTCCTTTGAGTCCACATGTGGGCTGCACATGTATACTAACTCCCATATGATGCATCTGTCCACACTGTAGTGGTTGCAAATATCCTAGCAATAGAGGTGATTCTTTGTCTGCCACTGGAAACCTCTCTGTAACACAGAGAGGAATGATATGTAGCATCAGAGACAATGGGTCTGAATGCAGCCACTGACAAATCTTGCTCTGGTAATGCAGATTATTTTCCTGCTATCATAATGTGATTATAGGTCCTGTCCATTGGAATATCTTGACATGCAAAAGTATCCTGACATACAGAATAGATGACTGCCGTGGCTATTCACCGTAAATTTCTACATCTCTGAATCACTCCTCCATGTTTGATTTCCTCGTTTATATATATGATGGCTCTCATTAGTATCCTCACACTCATTTGCATACTATTATGCGGTCTTTGCATGCCATGCATAACTCAATATGTTTTAGGGAGTGGTGTCACACTACCTGTGTCTCTAAATTGGTCTCTCTCTGCACATTGCTGCTGACTGTGTTGTTTCACATTATATTATGTGATAAAAGGTTTTGAATCACTCCTCTAGTGTCATTGACTGTGTTTTGTAGCCATGCAATGCTTTTTGTTTACAATGTCATGGGGTGGGGGGCCTCAAGTGCTTAAAGTATAGCTGCAGTTCATGGGCTCATGGGAAGTTTAAAGTCTAAGTCATACTATGGTAGTGTTTTCAAAGAGAAGATGTAGACTGAGAAAAAAATCAGTAAACCTTGTACATAGTTTTGTAAATGAAGTTTTACAATTTTATAGCATAGACGGTATAAATATTAAGACCTTGTTTGCATGTGTTTCATCCTTTGGATGAGATAGAAACTGAAGCTCCATCTGCTTGAGTTACTGGTAGCTCAGGTGAATAAAGATCCCATGGCACCTATCAAAAAGAGAAGGGGAAGTTCCTGATGGCCTGGCAAAATTTCTCCTACTAGCATAAATATGACCTTGGGTCTCCTCTGAAAACATTCCAGTACCCAATCAACGATGGATAGCTAGATGAAGAAATGAATGCTGTATTTTTCTGTGATAGCTGTGGTTAGTGCTGCTGCAGAAAGGTAAGATAAAAAAAGACATGATTGGGTGGCCTAATAGTTAAGGTAGTTGCCTTACAAACACAAGGTGCAGGGTTTGAGTTTCACAAGGGATAATTGGCTAGGCTTAAAATGGCTTGCAAGGGCAGTTAGCTTAGTACTAACCTATGAACATTTTGGATTAGTGTTAGTACAAACAGAAGGTTGGCAGACCTCTGTGACTTCACTGTGATTAAAAAGGGAATTTATCAAGTTCACATTAACCAAAGATGATTTTGTATTTAAGAATGGATTCTTTGTTTGGAGAAATTCAGTTCAGTTAGCAGGAGTCATTTCTAGGCTAAGAAATGTCTGAATATTGTGTATGGATGTTATTTGCTTTAATAATAAATTTAATTATAAATGACTCGTTGCTTTTAAAATATAACACAATGGCATGGAAGTACATAATTCTTTTAAAATTATTTTGTGGAAAGATAATGAGTATTTGCTTATCTAAACAAATTAAAACCACAGACACTCTGTTTCTAAGAGACCCATCATACCTCTCAACTGTTCAGATTTTTGCAGAAAGCCAGATTTTTGCCTTAAATTATTTATCTATTCCTCATAAAATTTTGGTTTTCTGCCAGGTCACTGGCTAATTATTGAGGATTGAATTTGGAAAATAATGACAAAATTTGAGTTTCAGACTTTATAACCATCTGAAAATTCATGCTAATGCAAAATCTTTTATTCTATCAACTTTTTAAGTTTATAAGAGCAATATTTAAAAATTGGCCCTATTTTAGGCCTTTGTCCCCCCATTTTTTATGGCTTTGCCCAGACTTCTTGCTCAAAGAGGTATGCATATCATATTAATGTAATAATTTAGTGATGAAAGGTTTTAATAAAGTATACTTCTTTTGTTTCACATGGTTGTCTTGTTTTCATGTGGATAAATGTTTGCAATTGTAAATAAACTGACAGATATATTGCAGTAAAGGTGATGTTTTTGGAACAAAAATCACTTTGACTGATATGTATTGCCCTCTGCAAAATATCACTAGCAGAATTTACTGAAGTAATATCTCATCTAGAACACTTTAAACATTTCATGAGCCCATGATTTTTTTATGTTATTCTAGAATTTGATAGTGGATCAGAAGAATATATAAGATAGACCATGAGCACTAAAGCTCTTGAGTATTACTTGAAATTTTCAGAAATTAGTATGTTCATAGGCTTGGAAAATAGTTTCTCATTTTGACACAGAATAATATATTTGCATATTAATCACTGGTTTATTCCTGATACTGTGGGAGAGGTAAAATAATAATCTCTGCTGACTCATGTTACTTGATGCAGTCCCCAAAGACCCTGCACATAGAAACATATGGTCATGTGCCTCCTCTTTTAACTTTGAGTATGGATGTAATTCCATTGGCAAAGATACTGGTATTTCAACACTTTATTTTTTTAGTTTGCATTATTTTAAAACATGAGTTTGATGACAAAGTCAAAAAGTGTATCAGGTTCTGTAGGCATGGATGAGATTGGGAGACACCTCTAACGGGTCATTAAGAGAGGGTCAGTGCAGTATACATGTTTATTCAAGTGGGTAGATCTCAGGCACTCTATAAATAGCAGGGTTTGGGCTCTCAATTTCAGGCTCAACAACCAAGGGGTATACTAAGGCAATAGATATGGGGAAAAGGAAAACAGAATAATACATTTTGGTGCAATAATGGATTGAAAAAGGACGGATTTCTGTATATAAGAGACTTTGATTACTCCCCTAAAATGGTACAATCATTATCCATCCATATTAGACAACTCAGCTTTAATCACATAGTGCATCAAATATGAAATAAGGAAAACCAAATGTATTTAGGACATTTTATTCTCTGCTGTATAAGTAGACTGAAAACTCTAGTACATTTAAAGTGCACACTAGGGAGGTTGTAGCAGGTATTGTTCTTCTTTGATTGACTGATGAACATGTCAGTGACTCAATGGCCACAGTAACAATCAAGGAATAAAAGTTTTAGACAAACTATCTTCCCAACTTAAAGACCCAAGGCCCCATGTGAATACATTAGGAAATGTACCAGTTGGAACGTGGCCACTTCTAAAGTTATTAAAATTAACAAATAACATTTTGAACATATTTTCTTATATCTACGTAAAGGAGAGATACACTGATTATAGTCATTCCAAGGAAGTTTCTCTTTACCATAGCTCATACAGGCCAATTTCTGTCTTAAAATAGAACTGTAAGATCATTCTGGCAGTATTGGAATCCAGGCTGGTCTCATTATCCAGGTTTATATTTAACTCTCTTTATTTGTATTTTATTTTGTTAACCACCATAGAAGTCTGCTCTACATGGAATAATTTTCAGGTTCAGCCCTGGAAGGTATAAAAATAAAATAGCGAGGTCAGTGTCAGACTGAGTTAAATAGATTACATCATGTAGTTATAAAATAGTTTAACATCATTACCTCTCCTATAACTACAACCCGATCTGTAAAGTTCTCAACTACTCTGCTAGAGTCTCTGGATTTCACAGGGATAAGATAACCTTGTCTTGTGTATTGAAATAAAGGAACGGATATAGATAATCCCAGTCCCTATCACTTTGTCGAACAAAGTATTTATCGAATAGCTCTTCGTCGAAATTTATTCACCGAATCTTAATCCATTGAACACTAATTTTCATGAATTTTTTCCCAGGAAGAAAAACTAGTTGTCCATCATTGGGAGTTTGCCCTTTTCCCCACTGTAGTGTGATCTTGGTGTTGGTTTATGGGTGGGGTTTACATTTCGTGGTTTTCATGATATTCGCTAGATTGGCCAACTATTTTTTTCCCATGGGAAAACATTTGCTAAAATTAGCATTCAATGGATTAAGATTTGATGAATAAAGTTTGACAAAGAGGCATTCAATAAATAGTTCATTCAACAAAGGGATATAGACCAATAATCCAACATTCACCTTAGCCCTTGCAGTAGATCTAACATTTGGTGTCTAAATGTGTGTGTATTTAAAATATACAAAGATTAAGAGAATACATGAGGTTGCATATCTTAAATGCAACAAAACTGAAGTTAACACCTACATATCATTGTAGTATATATACAATATATACAAATGAAAATTATAAAGAAATGTGAGGAAAGGACAGCAGTGAATGCATAGTGGAAGAGGAAATTAAGTATGGAAAGGATTAAGATGTGAAGGATGAAGTACAGAAATGTAATGGGAGTAAAAGAATGCTTGGATGTGAGTGTAATTGGAGGCAATAATTGTAGGACAGCTGCACACAGAGTGTTAATGATGCTATGGTTAGTGAAACATTTATATTTAGCATAATTGAAAAGAACATTTTGAGTTGTCTGAATTTATCAAATGATTACATCATTTTTTGTGTAAATGACAGCGACTCTCATATTATGGGGGCATTATGAAGAAGCTATGTTTGGTAGATCATGACAAGTGTAGGGTTGTCCCTGAGAAATGAGCTTTCAGTAATAGAATCAATGTCTTTTATACAGTTAATGAATTGGTCCCATCTTTGTTGATTGTTCACCTGGACTCCAAGGAGGTCTTTGATGGAGTCATTTTGAAATATTGTATGTTCATGTTGAAGGCATTTGGGTTTTATGATCATTTTTTCTAGGTGTTAAAAATATTTATGTTAGATCTACTGCAAGGGTAGCTTTCTTCACTTCATACCAAACTATTCACCCCTACAAGATTGCAGACTAGGCAAAACCTTAACAACGTTAACCCCACAATCACTGCACAAGCTAACAGCAACTCAGAATCAGATCCTAACTAGATCCTTCTAAAATGTCCAACAAACAATCAAAAACCCCTTGTTATAGCCAGTTCATACCTACCTCCACCAACATTACTACCAAAATTAAATGCCCTCATCCAACAAGCATATATCCCAATGCTCCCATAGCTGTTATCTAATCATTGTTGGACATTTCAACCTTAATTACTTAGAACCTAACGCCAATGATATATCAGAACTCCTGGCTAGCTTAAGTCTTACTCAAATCATCTCTGAAGTCACTTGACCACACCTTCAATCCAGCAGGCACACTTTACAAAATATTGTAATAACTAATAATCCTACAATAACATCTAACCTCACCATACCTACACCCTCTTTCAGTGATCACCGTCCCATAACTTTTTCAGTACATAATCTAACATTAAAATATAAACCCAAATAGATCACCTTCAGACCCCAAACCATTCAGAATATCACTACTCATAAAAAACACCTTGCACCCTTGATTGGTCTCACTCCCTGGCCATAAATGATTCCAGTGTAGCAGCTAACAACCTTACCAATACCCTACTACACTTGCAAAACATTTTTCCCTTAGGGCAAAGGTTAATTCACCTTCATAAACATAACTATGTATCTAATGAACTCAAACACTTCCTCAAACTATGCGATGAAGCATGGCAGAACTGGAAGTGCAACTCCTCTACAGATTCCTGAGATAAATATACCTGACTACACAACCTAACCAAACAATCCACTAACAAAACAAACAATTCTCACTTTTAGCCAAATCTTAAAGATTATGGAGAGAAATCAACCTGTTGACTGAAAAAAGCAACACAACTCCACTTCCCTGAACCCGTCTAACATCACCACATGCAAACTCTCATGCACTGACTTCCTCATTGAGTTCAGCAACTTGCCACACATCAACAACACAACCCTACCACCCCTATAACGACCCTCTCCCCCCTTTGCATTCCACTATCCCACTTCAAAAGGATTAGAACCAAAGAGACTGAAACACATTTGGGCCAAATACAGATACTCCCCCAGGCTAAAATAAACTAGCCCCTTGGTTCATTCACCTTTATAAGGACTTCATCTCTCACCCTCTCCCCTCACATATACCACCTCTGCTTAACTAATGAGATTATGCTTCCGATATAGAAAAAAGCAATAGTCACTCCTATTCCAAAACTACCTAAGCCATCTACTGTATCATAATTCTATCCTATCTCAAAACTAGAAAAAAATATCTACAATTAAATTACAGCTTGTTTGCATCAATATCATCTTCAATCCAGGAAGCAACATTGAATTTGGTCTGGATATACCACAATATCAGCTCTCTATTCCCTTACAGTTGACATACTATCCAACATGGACAAAAGCAAGATGACATGAGCCATCTTTAGTGACCACACAAATGCCTTTGATATAACTGACCATGACATATAATTTGACAATTTAGACAAAATAGGTATTAGGTTAATTTGTAGACTTCCTCACCAAAAGATACTTCCTTAATTTCTTGGCATGATGAATTATTTCAGGCATTGTCTGATGACTTGCAATTTTCCAGGCATGCTGCTGAAGGCAAGGGGGCATATAATCCCTTGATGCCCTCTCTGTTAAGATCAGACCATAAATCTATCTCATTTGATGTAATTGCAAGTCCAGATACCCCATCAAGCTCAAAAACGCATAAACATTTTTCCAAGACAAGCTGCCTTCTACTAAGTACTGGTATAAGAAGTTTCAAAGCCCCCTCAATCACAGATAACATAAAGTGTACACCAATGTCACATATAACCACTTAAGCAGTTATATAGAATTGGCTGTACCTGACCTGATTAAACAACGTCTTGCCGGAAAAACAGGCCACTCTGGAGGATCTCTAGTATAAACAGACTATACAATAAGAGGAAGAAACTAATCTCCAAAAACATGAGAGAAATGGCTCAGCAGAGGAAGAAATCCCTCTCTAGTTTAAACAAACAAATTAGAGATCTTGTCTAGTCCTCCAAAGCCAGTTATGAAGCACAAATAGCTTCCCTAGCTAAAGACATTCACAAGGCATTCTTTAACTACATGTGAAATCTGAAAGGGAATGCCCAGATATGCAACAAACTGGTTGTGGATGGCACCACCTGTACTCTACTGAGGGAAATAGCCAACCTGCTAGCTGACAGATATGGTGCAAACATCACCCCCCTGTCCCCACTGGTCATTCCCCAAAGTACACCAGCCACCATTTCGCAGCCTATTATCTCAAGAGAGCATGTCATCTCAGTGCTCTCCAAGACCACAAATGAGGCATCAGTGGGACCAGATAACATTCCGGGCTGCCTTTTAGACAACTTAAGAAATGACCTACCAGATCCACTTAGATTCTTGTTTATTTGCAGCCTGTGAACTGGCTATGTTTCGGCAGAATGGATGACAGCAACAGTAATCCCACTGCACAAAGGGGGACCATCAACCGGCCCCAGGAATTATACACCCTTAAGCCTAACTAGCCTCATCTGCAAGGCCATGGAAAGAATCATTATGGACCTTATCAACAAGGACATAGGTAATCTACAAACTCTGGCCCCAACCCTGTTCAGATTCATTAGGGGAAGATCATGCTTGTTAAACCTGGTTGACTTCTTCAAGAATGTCACCAAAGCCCTGTATGTGGGAAAAATTGTGCATACCGCCTACCTTGACCTAGTCAAGGAATTTGACACAATCTTCCACTCACATATTATAGAGAAATTCATCCAATAGGGAATTAACCCTCACGTCACTAGATAGGTAGCCGATTGGCTCACTGACAGGACAAATACTGTCAAAGTAGGTGACTTCACCTCTAGGAGAAGACCAGTCACCAGTGGCATATCACAAGATTCTATGCTGGGCCCTTTCCTATTTGGAATTTATTTCTCAGAAATCCAAGCAAATGTGGACGGCCTGTGGCTGACTGAGTTTGATGATGATGATGATTGCAAATTGGAAGCAATCACTGAGTCCCCCAACAATGTTAATATACTGCAGAAAGGGTTAATGCAGATAAATGATTGGTGCCAAAGTCATGGATTAAAGCAAAATGCAAAAAAAAAAGTGTATTATTATTCCCTTTGGGAAAGCTGATTTCCCTGCTAATTACACTATAGACAGCACCCCTGTAAGTATAGACCCAGTGGTAAATGATCTGGATTCTCCGGCTGATACAAATCTGAACATCGACCATGACGTTTCCACAGTGGTAAGAAAATCCATTTACATGGCACATCTCTTAAGTAAAGGCATTGCATCTAGATATAAAGCTGTTATAATTCCATTATATTCAGCCGTCATCAGACTCATCAGGCTCCCTTTTGCATGTATGTCACCAGACACCTGCAACAGCTGGAGAGGCTACAGAGGTTTCCTCACTAAGAAAATACAGGGCACACAAAGCAAGTGCTATGGTGAAAGATTGAAAGCCCTGTCAGTACTCTGTCTCCTACAGGCTGTTAAGGGGTGACCTATGCTTGGCCTACAGGGCAGTCTCTGACCCAGCCCTATTGGAAATGCTATACATTCATAAATTAAATTGCACAAGAGTCACTTGATCCAGGAATCTAAACCTAGCCTAGGCTGTGACATGAACAGATCTGCCAGAGACTACCATTTCTCTGGAACAAGCTCCCAATACACATGAAACAGAGATCCTCTTTGACTCTTTTCAAATGCAACCTACGGGCTAGGGCCATATCCCTGATGGACAGAGGCAGTTGGTATAAAGCACCATACACTCTTATCTCTGTGAACTTCACTCACCTAACCACTAACAATTTGGGCAACACAGGATAAATACGGCTGGGCTTGTACTAGGGCTGTTAACCTAGTAACCTCCTATGAACTAATGAATTAAAATACATGTTACAGTCAGTCTAAGCAGCGAGCTTACCTACCATGGTTGATATCAAGTGCGCAATACTGACCAGATAGATATAAGTATTGTTGCTGTTATTCTCTGACACTTTTTGTTTCTGTAACATGCCTTAAAATAAGTATATTAAGAAAAAGCACGGAAACATATAAGTGCTATAGAAAGATGGCATGCTGTCAGATAAAAGAAATGCTTTTCCATTTTATCGTGAATAACCTTTGTAGTTTGCACCTGTACTTTCTCACCCATAGATAATATCCATCCAAGCCTTGAAATGACTAACTGTTTACTCTCATAACTTCTAAAGAAACATTTCATCACTTCATCCTTAATTCTTTTACCACTACAGCCTCATAAAAGATGCCATCATGTTCTAATTTTATGAGTTCTCCTAACTCCAAATTATTGATGCTGTTTTACATATATATATATATATATATATATATATATTCACTTTATATCCTCAAAATAGTGAAATGTCGAAATTCAGTATTTCAAAGCTATAAAGTTGAAACCTTAAAACAACAAAAACTCATAAGCGCAAAATTCAAAATCTCACACACCAGAGACTTTGAATTTCGCACTTCTACTCCACATACACACACACATACACTTTCCTCTCCACACACAAACACAAGCTCTCTACTACATAAAAGCAAGACGGCAAGCCCCCCTGCACCCCCCATGTGGGGGCTGCACCCCCCACACCCCCCCTACTTAAGTATTCTAACTCTGAGGTCGCACTACATACAAACACACACATAACACCACCACACAAGCTACATTCTCCTCCCACACACACACATCACCGCAACAAAACACACTAACCACACTAACACACACTACAGCCCCTACCCAAAACCCTTAACACATACACACTTACCTGAATCCATAACCACAGCTAAACCTCAGAAAAGCGAAATTCACAACCTCCGGTATTCGAGGTTTTAAATTTCGCACTTCTGAGGTTTCGCTCTTTTCAGATTCCACTACCGAATTTCGATATTTCAGTATTTCGAGTTTCTAAAGTGAATATATATATATATATATATATATATATATATATCAAATGCACTTTCATGTCAGCTCTTTCTTCCCCTTGAAGTGTGTAAATGTAGGGTTATACTTATACATTTTATGCAGCAAGCTTTATTCCATTTGCCCCACTGATTTTCAAACTACATCATGCAATTATTAGGAGAGCTGCTGCACGACAACTACTGTCTACCTCTCAGAACAGACTTGTGATTAGAATATAACCTCTGTTCCTTTGGAGACGCCTCAACTGCAGCTCTATATAGAGAACCATACAAATTTACAATCAGAAAGATCTTTTTCTAAAATTGTACCCGCCATCTGCAACTCACCACCTTATACGATAATAGCTACCAACACTCTCCAATCATTCATCTCCACCGACCCTGGAAATTACCGCCCCATTAGCTTGACAAGCCTTATCTGCAAAGCCATGGAGAGGATCATAATGGACCTCATAAATAAAGACATAGGAAATTTGCAGACTTTGGATCCATCCCAGTTTGGCTTTGTCAAAGGCAGATCATGCCTTCTAAACTTGGTTGACTTTTTCGAAACAGTCACCAAAGCCATTGATGAGGGAAAGGCAGTCCATACAGCCTACCTCGATCTGGCGAAGGCCTTCGATACAATACCCCACTCGGGTATCATTGAAAAACTCATCAGCTTAAATGTTAACCCATACATCACAAGATGGGTAGCAAACTGGCTGAGTGACAGAACCCACAGGGTCAGAGTTGCTGGTGCCATGTCAGACTCAAAGCCTGTCACAAGTGGTGTACCACAGGGCTCAGTCCTGGGCCCACTCTTGTTTGGCATCTACTTTTCCAAGTACAAGCAAACACAGGAGGGTTATGGCTGACAAAGTTTGCAGATGACTGCAAACTGGGCCATAGTAGAAAACACATCTGACACAGATATCCTTCAGAAGGGTCTCACAGAAACGGATAACTGGTGCCAGAGCCATGGCCTAAAGTTAAATGCCAAAAATGCATAGTCATACCCTTCGGGAAAAACAAGGTTACCCCTAGCTACCAAATAGGTGGCAATCCACTGAGCACAGAAGAAGTTATCAGGGACCTGGGGACCCAGGTTGATAGTAGTCTGTCATTCGACACCCATGTAGCTAAAGTAGTTAGGAAGACCTTCTACATTGCCCACCTTATCATGAAGGGATTCTCATCTAGATCAAGGGAGGTCATAGTCTCCCTATACTCATCACTCATCAGACCAATGATTGAGTACAATGCCCCATTCGGAATGTATCTGACCCGACACTTGCAGCAGCTGGAGAGGCCACAAAGTTCCTCACCAAAAGGATAAAGGGTCTCAAACATCTGTCCTATGCTGCCCGACTGAAAGAACTCCAGCTCTATTCAGTCGCCACGCTTGCTCAGAGGTGACCTTTGCCTAACATACAAGGCCATGTCAAACCCAGATTTGATGAATATGCTTCACCTCAAAAAATCTAGATCCATCAGAGCCACAAGGGCGAGAGACTTAAACCTCGACACGGCTATTAATAGGACGTGCTGGAGGGATAGATTCATCACCCAAAGACTCCCTATGCTGTGGAATAAAATCCCGGTATATGTGAGGCAGAGCACCTCGCTGGCCTTGTTCAAGAGAAATCTTGACCAATGGATGGGAGATTGCAGATATACCCCAGGGATTACCTCAGTGTCACTGCTCGACAGAGGCACAGCAAAATAATGGGTATAGTTCCCCATACTAAAGGGGTGGCGTAAGCCACAAAACTATGGGCTAGGCTTGTAAATGCCCTCGGGCAGATAGCCTAGTATGAACCTATGAACCTATGAACCTATCTGATTACTAAAACGCATCTGATTGAAACAAGCAGCTGTAACTGTTTCTCCAAGCTTGGAAGAGGCCAGACATCATATAGCTTATCCGTAATATAGAGTATCATGATCATATTAATTATCATACCTGCTTATTATGTGTTCTTGACATGGATACCAAGAAATTCACCTTGAAAGTGAAGCTTGAGAGGAAAATCTTGGCATCCATATCGAGAACACATAAGGGGTTATGATCAGTGTTGTGATTATAATTCTTTGTAATGTATTTATTTATTTTTATTTTATTTAACATTTGTTTACCAGGAACGTCCGAATTAGAACAAAGCCAGTATGGAGCTTTATCTGCTCCGTGTACTACTAGTTACAGAAGAAAAATGCAGTGCTTTGCTGGGTTTCAAAGCCATAAAACATTTAGTTGGCAATGTAAGAAAAGCAGTGTAACACTACTCTCAGCATGCATTCACTGCAAGCGGTCATTTACAGAGAGAGCAAGTCTTTTGGAATCAGGACCTCAGTTTCCCTCAGGAATATCTTCAGTTTTGCATGTTGTGATTTCTTGGTTCCTTTTTTTTTTGATGTGGTTAATTTTAGGAGACCTCAAAAATATTGTCGTTGATGGGACCTCTGTTCAGTTTACAACTGTGTTTGGGTATGAGTTTAAAAGGGTCGGTGCAATATAATGCTGTCTGAAATAATTATTCATTACCTAGCCTTCACCCTAATCATGTATAAGATTAATGCTGCATACATCCAAATATGGATAAACTCTATGTGAATATGTTGCATTCCACGATATTCCTGAAGTCTACTAACTGTATTCCGCATACTCTGCATATTTTGCATATATATTTTTCTATCACTCATAATGCATTGCTTAATTTACATTTCTTTGCATGCTTTGGCCTGGGTCATAGCTGCAAAAACTCTTCTCACCAGTCCACCTTCACAGTGAACAAACAAGAAAAAAATAAACAGAAATGAGTGATATGCCATTGGTGCTAGGACTTCTCTGTCTGGGCCTTCTTGTGAAGGTGATGCTGGATATCCATATACTTTTCAAAATGAGAGCCACATACAGCCCAGTCCTCATCCATAACTTCCTCCTACCTCAATACCACAAGTGCAAATCCGTGCATAGCACTGCATTTTAATGCTCTGAAAACAGTTCTAGAAATTAAGGCCATGTAAAACTAAGCTTAATTTGTTCGAAATTAATATTACATGTTGAAACAATCATACTGATATTTTCCCCAGTCTCAAACATGTTTAATTAAATCCATGTAAAAGGACTGGAAAGTTATGATACTTGAGAAATCTGAATTATTTGAAAAATAGGTACACAAGTTCATAGGTGTGTACTCGGCTAATGACAAATTGACCTTTTTTAAGTCTAGCCATGCATCCTAAATCTCTAACAAATTCAGGTATCCTTAATAAGTGTAAGCAGGGGCTTGGGAGATTAAAAATGTACAAGCAGGGGCTTGGAAGATGAACCATTTACAGGCTTACAGGCTACCTGTGTCCATTAGAGACATAGGTGCTAAACCAAGGATACATTTCCTATTTCCATCCAATTATCCAAGTTACACTTGACAGTGTTAAGGAGGAACTCTGCTTAACATAGATTCATATATTCATAGATTAGTACTAAGCTATCTGCCCTTGTGAGCCATTTTAAGCTTAGCCAATTATCCCTTGTGAGACTCAAACCCTGCACCTTGTGCTTGTAAGGCAAACACCTTAACCATTAGGCCACCCTCCCAACATGAATGGGGATCCTGTTCCAGAGAAGGATAGTCTCTGGGATACATACCTATCTCTGTCCAGCAGGTTCTATTTATATCACGGGTAAGGTTTAAGTCTTTAGATAGGGTAATTCTGGTGCTGTTTGTTTTCTGGATATGCAGGAGGTCCATCAGGGTAGGGCTCTGACAATGCCTTGAATGCCATGCAAAGATCTCCTCTCAACAGTCTGTAAGAAATGGTAAACAGGGTTAGGGCTTTGAGGCAATCTACATAAAACATGTTACTTACACTCTGTGTTCTTTTAATCAAGAACCTCTGTGGACATTCAAATTGTTAGTTGTGCCTAGTTAGGTACATACAAAAGGAGTAATTGTGCTCAATGATAGGTCTGATGAATGCTGAATACAGTATAACAGTGACCTCCTTGGACCTAGATGCCATACCTTTGTTTATAAGTTACACAGCATAGAATGACTTCTTCACTACTGTAGACACATGATGGTCAAAGGCTAGACTAGTGTCTATGTGTGTCCCACACTCCCTGACTTCTGGGTCTACAGTTAGGGGTGCCTAATCCATATGATAGTTACCAGGGTGGTTAACTTCCTAAAGGATACTATTATACATATCTTAACATTCAGTTTTAGTCTATGGCTCTAATACAGATTATTTGCCTTTGTGGGCCCTTCCTGAAGAGCATTAGTGTCAGTGGTAGATTCTATGACTGTTCCTAATTTGCAATCATCTGCAAATCTGGTCAGCCTAAGGCACTTGATGTTGGCCTTCACTTCAGGAAAGTGGATGATAAAAATTAGCTTCCCCAGGACCAAGCCCTGGGGGGCTTTGCTTGGGACTGGCCTCACTGTATTGGTGGACTCTCCAATTTTAACTTCCTGGGTCCTGTCTCTGACCAGTTCGCTATCCACTGAGTGACATAAGGGTTTATACCTAAACTCTTAAGTTTGTCAACAATGCCCAAGTACAGTATAGTGTCATATACCTTGGCTAGCCAGGTCAATGTAGGCAGTGTGAACCATTTTGCCCTCATCCATTGGTTTGGTGATCTTCTCAAAGAAGTCTACCAGGTTAATTAGGCATGACTTTCCCTTGATGAAAGCAATCTGGGTTGGGTCCAATGTCTGGAGGTTACCTATGTCGTTATTGATCATTTCCATCATAATTCTTTCCATAGCTTTGTATATAAGACTAGTAAGTCTTATGGGTCTGAAGTTTCCAGGGTCTGTAGATGGCCCACCTTTCTGCAGAGGGATGATGTTTGCTATTCTCCATTCATGAAGCACAAAGCCTTCTTGGAGGTTATGGTTAAATAGCAATTCCAAAAGGCCTAATGGGTCATGTTTCATGCTATTTAGAAGGCAGTCTAGGATATTGTCTGGCCATTGATGCAGTGTTCTTGGCGTTACATATGTCATTGTAAACCTATTCCTTAGTAATAGTAGGGAGAGTAATATTTGATGGTATTTCCTAAGGGGAGGTTGAGGGGGAGAGGGAGAAAGATAGAGAGGGAGAGAGAGGTGAAGTTAGATCTGAATTTGTCTGCCAGTAGGTTTGCTATATCTTCTGTCTCAGTATAGCTGGCTCCATTAAAAACAAGCTGTGCACACAGTTGTGTATTAGCTTTCAGGTTGTGGACATTGCTAAAGAATGCTTTTTGATTGTGTTTGGTCTGGGAGGCCAAATTTACCTCATATTTGGCTTTGGTAGACTTTAGTTGCCTCTGAGTTGTTTGTTTAGTTTGATGAGAGTGCTTTTATGCTAAATTTTTGCCATGATCGTCCTCCTTCTGTTATATAGCTTATTGATATTGTGAGCCCACCAAGCTGACTTTTTTTGAGTTAGTTTTGTGTTCATTCCTGATGGGTACATGTATACCTTTTTGCAGCTATTAATATGCTTACATAAGGTTTCTTTGAACATCTCCATGTCGGCAGCAGTGTTCTCAGGGTTTAGTAAGGCTTTAAAGTTTGTCAGGTTATTAGTTAATAGTTGGAAGTTAAGCTTTAAGTAGTTTCTGAACATTCCAGGGTTAGCTGGGGTTCTGACTTTAATTTTTACTTCTGGTCTAACATTATAGGTTCATAGGTTGGTATTAGGCTATCAGCCCTAGGGCCTATACAAGCCTAGCCAAACAATTCCCTGGATATTTCTTCCCACAATATTTACTTCCCTGGACCCTTGTCTAGCAGGGTGACTGACGTGATCCCTGGGGTAAATTTCCTATTTCCCAACCAATCGTCAAGGTTCCTTTTAAAGAGGGCCAAGTAGGTGCTCTTCTTGACATGTATGGGCAGTCTATTCCAGAGTATGGGGAGTCCCTGGGTCAGGAACCTATCCCTCCAGCATGTTTTGCTCATTGTGATGACAAGGTTTAGATTCCTGGAATGTGTGGCTCTGAGGGATTGGGATTTCTTTAAGTGGAGCATGTCCAACAGCTCAGGGTTTGACATGGCCTTGTATATTAAGTAGAGATCGCCTCTGAGTAGATGATATGCCACAGAGTATAGCTGGAGTTTTTTTAGATGGTCAGCAAAGGGCATCTGCTTTACGCATGTGATTCTTTTAGTGAGGTATTTCTGCGGCCTTTCCAGCTGTTGCAGATGTCTTCTGAGGTACATACCAAATGGAGCGTTGTACTCTATAATGGGTCTAATGAGGGATGAGTACAGTGGGACAATGACCTCCTTTTTTCTGGATGAAAAGCCCTTAGTGATGAGGTGTGCTACATAGAAGGATTTCCTGACTGTTGTGGTGATGTGGTTATCAAAGGTGAGACCACTGTCTACCTGTATCCCTACGTCTTTCATCACACTTTCAGTGTTTAGTGTACTGTCACCTATGTGGTAATTCATGGGTAAATGTTTTTTTCCAAAAGGAGATAACTATACATTTCTTGGCATTAAGCTTGAGCCCATGGATCTGGCACCAAGCATCTGTTTCTGTAAAGCCCTTTTGTAGAATATCCACATAATTTGGGGATTCAATAATGGCTCACAGTTTGCAGTCATCTGCAAACTTTGTTAGCCAGAGTCCCTTAGTGTTGGTGTGTACTTCAGAGAAGTAGATGCCAAACAAGAGCGGTCCCAGGACTAAACCCTGAGGAACTCCACTTGTCACTTGTCTGGAGCTGGATTTGGAGTCAGCTACTTTTGTAGTCTGGATTCTGTCAGTAAGCCGGTTGGCAACCCATCAAGTGATATAGGGATTTATGCCCAGCTTAGTAAGTTTATCTATGATTCCAGACTGGGGGATGGTGTCGAAGGCCTTGGCGATGTCCAGATGGGCTGTGTGGACTGCCTTACCCTCGTCCACAGCTCTGGAGACTGATTTGAAGAAGTTAATCAGGTTCAGGAGACAAGATCGGCCTTTCACAAACCCAAACTGGGTGGGGTCCAGTGTTTGAAGGTTGCCAATGTCTTTGTTTTTAAGTTCCACGATAATTCGTTCCATGCCCTTGCATATCAGGCTCATCAGACTGATGGGACGGTAGTTCCCAGGATACAAGGCGGATCCCCCCTTGTGGAGTGGGATAACTGTAGCTGTGCGCCACTCAGTGGGCACGAAGCCTGAGTTGAGGTGAGGTGCCAGTTCATTTTGTAGTTTATGTAGTACACAGCCCGGGATGACATCTGGTCTCATGGATGCTGTATTCTTAGCTTTGGAGAGTGCGGTTTCTACCTGTGTGGCTGTGATTACTGGAATTTGGCAATGTTTTGGTATTGAGATGGGCACTTTAGAGGGTGAGAGGTGGGTGAAGTTGGCACTTAATTGATCTGCCAGGATACTGGCAATATCCTTGGGATCAGTATATTTAATGCCATTCTGTTGTAGCTCAGAGCAGATCTGAGCATTGCCATTTAGATTCTTGACATAATTATAGAATGCCTTGTGGTTGTCTCTGGAATCTTTGCCAATTTTATTTTCGTAACTAGCTTTGGAGGATTTTTATGATGGATCTCATCTTCTTACTGAGGCTGGTAAGGGAGTTTTTTGCATCCTGGAATTTACCTCTTTTCTGCAACAGTTTCTTTCTTCTGTTGTATAGTTTGTTTATAGCAGGGGCCCACCAGATTGGCTTCCTTTTTTTGGAGGAGAGCATATTGGTTCTATTTGGGATGGCATGATTCATGCACGAGTGGATGTGCTCCTACAGTGCCTTAGTGTAGGATTCAGCAGTCGAACTTTCAGCTCCTGTCTGCATGGGTGCCATGAAGTTTGTCACTTCTGATTTAAGTAGCATGAAGTTGGCTTTGGAGAAGTTTTTTAAAGAGGTTTCCTTACTGGGTGGGGGGGGGGGGTGGTGGTGGATGTCAAGGATGATTTTCTTATGGTCAGACCTGACCAATGATGGGGGTGACCACTGATATGGAGCATCTATCTCCCCTGTTGGTAATGACCAGGTCTAGGATATTGGAGCCCTTGGTGGGACAATGGATTAGTTGATCCAGGGCATTGAAATTTATGAATTCCAAGAACCGTTGGGAAAAGGTGTTGGTACCTGAGTAGTTTTCCCAGTTAATGGCAAAGTAGTTGAAATCACCCAGTATTAGGGTATTTGGTTGTATCTTAATATTTTCCAGTATGTTTAGAAAGGTGTAATGAGAATCTTGGGGCATGGTGGGGGATCTTTAGCAAGCTACAATTTGGATTGCAGTCTTACCTAGTGTTAGTTGCACTTGGAGAATTTCAGATGCATTGTGTTGGGAAACTAGCCTGGAGTTGTGAATATGGACACTCCACCTTTAGTGTTTCAGTCTTTGATTGGTGGCCGAAAAGTGTGGTAAGAGTTGTAGCCTGGTATTGCAGGGGTGCTCTCTGAAGTCTTGAACCTGGACTCAGTTACTATACAGATATCAATGTTCTCCATTTTTAGGAGTGCCTCGAGAGAGTGCATTTTGAGGTTTAGACTTCTAGCATTGAGTAGCATTACCTTCAGATTTTGCATGCTTGTATCTGTTATGGTGGTGGTTTTGTCCTTTGAACTTTGCCTAAAAAAGGCACTATAGGGGTAGCAAGAGCTTTAGCCAGTATCCTGAATCCCAGGGGTGACAGATGCAGACCATCTCTGGCAAAGCATCATGGTTTGTCGATCATGTCATCCCAGGCAGACAGATACTGGATCCCCTTTGAATGACACCAGAAACATAGCCAATTGTTGAAGTCAATCATTTTGTCCTTATACTGTGGTATCATTCTAGGCAAAGGCAGGATCCTACTCAGTGCTAGGGTCATACTTGCCTGGGCCACATGATCCGAGAGCTCTTCCATGTCTCTTTTCATGTAGTTCAGGGAGGTATGTCTCAAGTTATTCACTCCAACATGGACAATGACAGAATCATATTTCTACTCATTGTGGAGTGACTTGAGTGCATGCGTTATGTGGTGGATCCTGGCACCTGACAGGCAGCTGACTATAATTTTCTCCTTGTTCAGCCTGGTGAGCAGGACATCAGTGTCCCTGACTATAGAGTCAGTTACCAGAGAAGACATTACATTAGAGTGTGTGCAGTTTTCTACCATGTTAATGAGGACCAGATCCAGTGTGTTTGTGCAACTGGTCAACAAACTGACAATCTGGTCCAGGGAGTTTGTGTTTATAAATTTCAGGAATCTCTGTGTCTGCACATTTGGTGACATATACAATTTCCAGTTAATAGTGGTGCAATTTAAGTTGAATCTGGCATTGGGATGGTTGATGAGTTTCCAATAAGCGTAAATACACATTATATGTTTCCTAGGTCATAGAGGGGGTCCTATAGTTTGCAACAAAGTAATATAGGATTTTGCCTTTGGTGATTTGAAAGTGGAAAATCTCAAGTGCATCATCCTATTTGACCAGACATGAGGTATATTTATTTTTGATGTAAGTCAAGACATCTCCACATTTACTTCATGCCTGTGTAGTAGCT
Source organism: Protopterus annectens (assembly GCF_019279795.1). NCBI lineage: Eukaryota > Metazoa > Chordata > Ceratodontiformes > Protopteridae > Protopterus > Protopterus annectens. Next base: position 1,286,064,828 of record NC_056726.1, on the reverse strand, counting down.
GATCTAAACGTGTGGAAAGCATTATAGCATTGCACTGCTGTGGTGCTCCCTGTGGATTTAAACCATGTCTCAGAGACTGCACAGAGTCAGCATTCTCTAGGATGAGGAGATCTTGTAGGGAGTGGAGTTTCTTGTTTAGACACCTAAAAATGAGAAGCTAAACCTTTAGATGTTTTTTTTATTTTGATTTGCTCTGTCAGAAATATTTTCTACTATGAGGAGGACAATGTTTTCTCTAATATTTGAAAGCCTAGAAGGAAGAGATGCAGACTATCCTGGCAATGCAGCATGGTCTGTTGACCATCTCCTCCCATGCTAACAATACTGCACCCACATAGAATGACACCAGAAACTAAGCCGATTGTTACAGTCAGTCATCTTCTGTTCATATTGTGGCATCATCCTTGGAGATGGTAGAATGCTGCTCACTGCTAGGCTCATTCCAGCCTGGGACACTTATTACGAGAGCTCCATGATGTCTCTCTTCATATAGTCTAGGGAGATATGTCTCAGGTTATTTGCACACACACATGGACTGTGGCTTAGTTATACTGGTACTTGTGGTATAATGACCTGAGACAATGTGAATTTAGCAGATCCTGTATCCAATAAGCACTTGACTGCAACTTTCTCCTTACTCAGCCTGGTGAAAGGGACATCAGTGTGTCTTGCAATGGAGTCTCCAATGGCCAGAATGTTGGAATAAGTGGTGGCTTGCCTTATGGGCTTAGAAGTAGAGGCTCCATGAGATAGGACTGCTGTCTTTCATTAGATTAGAAATTCTGGTAAACACTTTTTTTTCTTGCAATTATGGACCTAATTAGATCTTGGGAGATCGGATCAAGGATTTCTCTGTGACCTCTTAAAACATAAGGGATTTATATTAATTAAACTACATAGCAGCATGCTGAGTTCAGTTTTATACAGACACTCAATTCTCTTTTTTCTGGTTCAGCGTAGCTGTAGTTCGGCTCTCTACAGGATCGCATTAAAAGCATAAAGAATGTTTCTACACCCTTTAGTGAACTGAACCCTGCAGTCATTGCACTTTTATGTTTGCAAAATTACACCATATATTAGACCAGCACCTTCAGATGCATAACTATTCTTATCTTGAAACTATCTCTGTTACACATGTGATGGCTTGAATACAGTGATACCTAATAATACTAGGATCCTGGGATCACAGGAACTACAAGGCAACTGATCAATCAACCAACCATCAGTTATAAGCATTTAAAGCTGAATAATAACATTTCTTTTTGTGATGTTCCTGATTTGAAAGACTAAGGCTTGACACTAGATTAATCTGTTATTTTCTCAACTTAAGTACTAGATCAGCTGTGTTACAGTATCTCTCACAGCCTAACTCTGTCACTCAGAACAGCCGTTGCTAAAAATGGGTTGTTACCTAAACCTCACTATGGTCTACCCTTACTAGGCCACTGCTCATCATACAATACTCAAAGGAATCAGACTGCTAAAAATAAAATGTTCAGATTTGCATTACTAGCTGGAGCTATACACATCACTGCAATCTCATTAAAGAGCTACAGTGACTACCTGTCACAAATAGCGATTCTTTTCTGGTCAGCTGCTTATCATTCAAAGCAATAAAACTAGGCCAATGTCCTCCTTTAAGAGCTAAATTGTCATTCAGAGAACAAAACTACTCTATACAAACTAGCCAGGATGTTGAAATTGCATTTATCAGATCACCCTTCTAACTGCAACTGGTGAAAAGGCTTTCTACTGGCTAGGACCTACCACCTGGAATCACTTCTCAAGGAGCTAAAACATTGTCTGCACTGAAACAGTTAAAAAATCCATTCATGCAATGAAGCCATATGCATGTACTACAGGGAGAATGGTTAACCTACCATCACATTGAGCTCTGCCAATGATATGCTTACAGAAATATAAATCCTGAATGTTTTACTTGATTTAATAACTATAGTCATTCTTTTATAAATATATTCGAGCTTACTGTTCTGTCATATATTATTATTTGCCTTTTTTTCCTTAAGTCACATGTGACTCAGTTGAATGTATGTTTTTTCTTTATTTTGCCATTGTGCTAGGATTACTGCTGAAAAGGTTCTTGAGACATTCTACAAAAATAGTCACTGGTCAGAAAAAAGACTGTCTTAATATCTGAACTAGAAACCATGTACTTCTGAATAGCAATGCCTTTTTCAGAGTCCTTACAGACAAAATATTTGAGCTTTGATTCCAAGGGTAGCCTTTCTAAGCTAGTATAGTCCAGTTTTCAGGTTAGTGCTGAATTCAGGGCTGTGTTACAAGTTTCTGTGTTTGCCCATACCTTAATTTGATAGAAGGAAGTTTCTCTGTTCACCTGTGAGAGAGGGGAGCTTTGAGCAGCCTATCTGTCCCTGGAGGAGTAGTTTCTGTCCATAAATTAGTAGTTTGTTGGCCATTTTGGGCTAATGTCTATCTCTTGCATTTCCCTGCTATAAGACCTGCATTTGCGAGGTTTTGCACGCTGGGTAGCGTCAGTTAGCTAGGGTATAACTATTCCCGACTCCGCAAAGTCTACTCTTCAATTTTTCCCTTGGAACTAGACAACGTTTCAACTTAACCACTCAAACCATTCACTTCTCAGCCCGGCACTTGCTCAAAACTCATAGCAAGCACTAATAAACCTTAGCACTAGACCCCCATATACTGTGGAGAAGGACAAGGCTCTCTATTCGATCTTAACAGCCAATCAGTAAAACAGTTCACTGTACCTATCCAGGCATGTCCAAACGGCAGATTCAGGTGTACTCTCCGGTCCAACTAGTGAATCTGGGCATTTTGAGGCAATGTTACAACTGCCTAATGTACACAGACAAGACTCTCCTCCTACCACCAAACACTAATACATGCGAGAGATGCAATTATACAGCCAAACTGGAGGCTAAGCTCTCTCAACCCAAGACTGGACCAGACAGCCAAGAGGAGAAGGGAACTACTTGCATCACACCACCAGTCTCACATGGACCTATGAAACCAGCACCAGCAAAAAACACACATGAATACATGAAAACATACTCGGAGGCTCTAAATAAAAATCTGCAAAAGCAACAGAGACCTCCAAAACAGACACCCAAGCAACCTCCACCCCCCCAACACAAACCATGAAACACATAATTCACAAAACCAGTGTGCCACCCAATCACAGCCCTTAAGGTAAAATAACATACCCAACACACTAGTAATAGGTGACTCTATAGTCAGGCACACTGACGTCCCACTTGCTAGGCTGAATGAGGAGAAGGTTACTGTTAGCTGCCTGTTGGGTGCCAGGATCCGCCACATAAAACAAGCACTCAGGTCACGCCAGAACAAGTACAAATACAACTCTTTCATTGTCCATGTTGGTGTGAATGACCTGAGCCATACCTCCCTGGACTACATGAAAAGAGACATAGAAGAGCTCTCTGGTCATGTAGCCCAGGCTGGTATGACCCTGACTTTGAGTAGCATCTTGCCCTCACCAAGAATGATACCACTGTATAAAGAAAAAAATTATCAATTTCAACAATTGGATAAGCTTCTGGTGTCATTCAAAGGGGATCCAGTGTCTGTCAACCTGGGATGACATGCTCGACAAGCCACGCTGCTTTGCTAGACACAGCTTGCACCTGTCACCCTCAGTCTTTCGAATACTGGCCAAGGCTCTTGCCACCTCCATAGTGCGTTTTTTAGGCAAGGCTCAAAAGACAAACCCACCACCGTAAATAGCACAAGTAACAAAAAACTGAGGGTAATGCTGCTCATTGCCAGAAGTCTAAACCTCAAAATGCATGCACTCAAGGCACTCCTCAGTATAGAGAAAATCGATATATGTGCAGTAACAAAAACCTGGTTTAAGGCTCCAGAGATCACCCCAGCACTACCAGGCTACAAGTCATACCATACATTTTGGCCACAAAACCCGGATCGAAATACAAAAGGCAGGGGCGTATCCATATTCATCAAGGATACCCAGACCTCCAGGTTAGTGGCACAGCACAATGCTTCAAAGATCATACACGTGCAACTAACAACGGGCAAAACTGCAATTCAAATTGTAGCTTGCTACAGATCACCCACCATATCCCAGGACCTCCATTCTGCATTTCTGGAAACACTGGGAAACATAAAGGTCCTACCAAGCACCCTGATATTGGGTGATTTCAATTACCCAAACATTAACTGGAAGAACTACTCAAGTACTAACTCCCTTGCCCAACATTTCCTAGAATTTATAAACTCAAACGCCCTGGATCAACCAGTCAACACCCCCACCAGAGGTGACAACATATTGGACCTGATCCTCACTAACATCGGCAACTGGTGTTCCACACCGGAGGTCAACCCCTTGCTGGTTATTCTGCCCCCACCCCCGGTCCAAGAAATCACTGTGAAAAACTTTTCAAAAGCAAACTTCACGTTACTTAAGACCGAGGTGGAAACTTTCAAAGCCCCCATGCTAAAGGATAATGCTGCCCAAGCTGCAAAACCCTTTGCTAATGCACTCTATGGGCATCTACAAGAATGCATCGATCATGCTATCCCAAGAAAAACCAAGACTCACTCCTCCAAGAAAAGGAAATCAGTCTGGTGGACCCCTGCCATAAACAAGCTATACAATAGAAGGAGGAAACTAGTACAGAAAAGAGAAAAATCCCAAGAAGGTAAGACATCCCTTATCAGTATCAGCAAGAAACTATGATCCCTCATAAAATCATCCAAGGCTACCTTCGAAAGAAAAATTGCCAAGGACACCAAAGATAACCACAAGGCATTCTTTAGCTATGTCAAGAATCTAAGTGGCAATTCTCAGATCTGCTCAGAGTTAGTACAGAGTGGCACAAAATACACTGAACCGACCGATATCACCAACATCCTGGCAGACAAGTTCAGTGAAACCTCACGCCCCTATCACCCCCAAAGGGGCCCATAACCATACCAGAAGAATGTAGTGCCCCTGAAATCACAGACACGCAGGTTAAAACAGCCCTCTCCAAAGCCAAAAACACAGCATCAATGGAACCGGGTGGTGTCCCAGGCTGCGTCCTAGACGAGTTCAAAGATGAATTAACCCCTCACCTAAACACACTGTTCAAACTCAGCCTCTCCACAGGCTACATGCCTATAGAGTGGCACACAGCAACAGTTATTCCACTCCACAAAGGTGGAGCCACAACAGGCCCCGGGAATTATCGCCCTATAAGCCTGACTAGCTTGGTCTACAAGGCTATGGAGGGCATCATCATGGATCTCATTACCAGAGACATTGGGAACCTCCAAACACTGGACCCTACCCAGTTTGGCTTTGTTAAGGGCAGATCATGCCTCCTAAACCTGGTGGACTTCTTTGAGACAGTTACCAAGGCTATACACGAGGGAAAGGTGGTCCACACAGCCTACCTAGACCTCACAAAGGCCTTCGACACCATTCCCCATTCTGGTGTTATAGACCAGCTCACCAGCCTGAACATAAACCCCTACATCATGAGATGGGTTGCCAACTGGCTCATGGACAGAACCCACATGGTAAGAGTTGCAGGAGCTAGGTCTGACTGTAAACTGGTTACAAGTGGCATTCCCCAGGGCTCAGTCCTGGGACCCCTCCTGTTCGGCATATACTTCTCAGGCTAGCACAGGAGGTCTATGGCTGACCAGGTTCACAGATGACTGCAAACTAGGGGCTATAAATGACTCTTTGGCTGACACAGACATCCTCCAAAAGGGTTTCACCGAGACAGATACTTGGTGTCAAAACCATGGCCTCATGCTAAATGCCAAAAAGTGCATAGTCATCCCTTTTGGAAAAAACAAAGTACCAACAAACTACCACATAGTTGGTAGCCCCCTAAATATGGAAGATGTAATAAGGGATCTGGGGACCCAAGTAGACAGTAATCTCTCTTTTAATAATCATATTGCCAAAGTGGTTAGAAAATCCTTCTATGTGGCCCACCCAATCACAAAAGGGTTTGTATCCAGATCAAAAGAAGTCATTGTGCTCCTCTATGCATCACTCACCAGACCCATCATAGAGTACAATGCCCCATTTGGGATGTACCTTACAAGACATCTGCAACAGCTGGAAAGACCACAGAAGTACCTCACCAAGAGGATCACTAGCCTCAAACTGATGCCCTATTTAACTCGACTGAAGAAACTCCAGCTGTACTCGGTTGCATACTGCCTACTCAGAGGTGATCTATGCCTGACTTACAAAGCCATGTCCAACCCAGAACTGATGGACATGCTCCACCTAAAGAAAACCATATCCCCTCGAACCACATGCTCTAGGGATCTAAACCTCACCACAACAATAACTAGGATGTGATGGAGGTATAGATTCCTGTCCCAGAGACTTCCCATGCTCTGGAACAAGATTCCAGTCTACATTAGGCAGAGCTGCTCGCTAACACTCTTCAAGAGAAACCTTGACGAGTGGATGGGAAATAGAAAGTTTACCTCGGGGATCACTTCAAAGGCTCTGCTGGACAGATGCACAGGGAACTAATCTAAGTGGGTGGCGAAAGCCAACACAATTCCGGCTAGGCTTATAAATGCCTTCGGGCAGATAGCCTAGTACCTACCTATGAACCTAATCAGTAAGCCCTTTATGTTCTGTATCTCTTTAGCTGTTAATCTCTCAATTAACAATCAGTCCATTTGTCTATAAGTCCCCAAACATGATTTTGCTGTGGTTTTATTTTGTTTAGAAGTTGCCCTTTTTGATTTCAGTTATGGGTTCATGTTGGAAGGGTAAAATTCAGCAGACCAAAATGGAAATAAGGAACATAACACCTGCACTGCAGTCAAACTGTAATGCATTTCTTTAGTAGCAAACACAGTGGTATAGAGTTCTGCACATTTTGTTTTACATATTACACCTCACTAAGAAGTAAGCACAATGCAACTTTTTTCATTGTTACCTTGATTCAGTATAATTTTAGCAGAATGTCTTATACATTCTTTTTTGAAAGGGCAAGACACATTTTCCAACATTATTACAGTTCTTCTGAGAATTGCAACTAATGCCTTGTTGGATAAACAGATTTAGTAGCCATCCTCTTTAATCATATGATCATTGATTATCGGAGTTAGCCAGGATAAGCAAAAAAAAAAAAAAACAGTCAAGCAAGCAACCTAGTTAAGCAGAAATACATTTAGCAATGAACTAAGATGAATAAGCATGTTCCATTTCATGTCCAGTGGATATGACACATCTCAATGCACTCAAAGTGCAGCACAAGTGAATAATAAGCACTGGCAAATATATGCTGATTCTGCACTGGCAGATTATAAAATATTCAAGAAATAACTGGAACCACTGCATGTACATCCATTTCTAAGAATAAATTTTGTGCTTGGTTTTTATACAGTGGTTCCAGCTACTTTATTTCGTGGATTTTTATGCTTTTGGAGTTAACTAGATTGATCATCATTCACATTTTTTTTTTTGCATTGTAGATTATAAAATATTATCTAGCTCAGCTGAAAAGAATTATTCTGATAATCCGTCCACATAACTTGTAGTACAGAGGAATGTTAAGATAATTTCATCCTCTTAGAAGAATATGCTATAATCTCTGGCCATAGTGTGTCATGCATTTAAGTCTTTGCAGCTCCATCTTCTATTTCATTTTATTTTCTGAATGATTTTATCACATGTGCCATTCACTTGAGTAGCATGGCCTGGTTTCCCATCTCTTCTTACAGCCATGTTGCCTGTCTTTAAATTGTTGTACCTCATTATTCAATAACATCTCTCTTGCTCCTGCCAGATGAAATTTGTACTTCATATAGGTTCATAGGTTCATAGGTTCATAGGTTCATGGGTTCATACTAGGCTATCTGCCCTAGGGCATTTATAAGCCTAGCCAGAATGTGTTTGGCTTTCGCCACCCATTTTAAATTTATTTTGCTATGCCCTTTTTCGAGGTTAGTATACGGTGCCTCTGTCAAACAGTGACACAGAAGTGATACCCGGGGTAAACCTACGATCTCCCATCCATATGGCAATGTGAACATTGGCTGCAGATAATGTGTATGTCAATACTCCCTAAACATCTCTCCTTGCAAAACTGTATCGGACAAAAATACTTTTCCCATCCATTGCTCTTGGATTTCTAATTCAGATGCTACTACATTTTAATCCATGTAGCATGGTCCAATCCATCATTTTTATTCCACAGTGCATCATCTCCCACTTTCATCTTATGTGATCTAACATAACACTGCATGCCATATTCCATACCCATTTCACTGCATGTATCCTACCTGCTTCCCTCCCAGCATTCCTCATTTCCTGCTTCCCTCCCAGCATTCCTCATTTCCTTCTGACTTCCACGTGCATCAAGAGGTTAAGATTCTAACTCAATATAAGTTGACACCCACTAATTACTATTAAAATCATGACATTTCTTTAAACTCCATCACCTGTATCATTCTCTTTGGCTTTACCATACCTGTCTTCAGCAATCAAAAATAAATTATTTATTCATTTAAAAATAATGTATAGAGCTATGTGTATTGTTTCAACAGCATGTATATTATCTCAGATTTTTTTTATCTGAATGGGAGAGTTTAGCTTTGATTTTTTGTACTGTAGTGACTAGTGTTTGTGTCATAGGGACTTCTTTTACCGAAATATAATGTAGCCACATTTGAAAGATTGCTTATGGTATCAACACTCCTGAACACTGTCAAAGAAATATTTAAAAGTGTGTCGGTACACAGGCAAGACATATATCTGCGCTGCTGAAAACTCTACTGAGAGAAGTAGTCTTAACTGCCAGTAGGGGTCAGATAGGAAGCATCATGTGAAATGTTCCGTTAATTTTACAGAGAATACATTGCCGTCTCACTCAAACCCTGGTGGTATGATAAGACATCTTACTTTCTCCAATAAATGAGAGATAATGACACTAGTGCACAAATGTACAGAGTTAATGTTAGTGACAGCCTGATGGTGCACTGTTCACTACTCATATGGTCAGTAATTCATGATAGGGATCACAGATGAGTAACTGATCAGTGAAACCAACAAAAAGCAGGACAGCAGTTGTCTTGTACAGTATACTATAATTTCCCAAGTCAGTGCATGCAATGCCTTCAGATACTTGCAGGTTTTATATTTCCATATGCTACTGTTTTTTTTTTTTTTTTACATATATCCTAGGTCTCAGCCTCCCCTGCTGCAAAACTGCAGTGATAATGTGTTCTACTACCTTTATGAGAAAAACAAAAGTCTAGCCCCTCCTTTTCTTCCCATGTAATTATTCACAGCTACGTTTTAGTTAGTGGAAAGAGATGGCCTACTAAAGTATCTTCAGGACACTGCATTGCCCCTTTTCTTCCTATTCAGACCATCATACTGACAATATGTCAACTGCCAGTACACTGAAACAGCTGCCCAAAAAATTGGCCCTTCTAGAATCAGTCCTAAGGCAGTGATCATAGGGATAGGGGAAGTGACAGAGTCACTAAAGATAAAAAAAAAAAAAAAAAAAAAAAAAAGTTTGCAGGTGCTTGGTAAGCATATTGGTATATTGATGAGAAACAAAACTTGCAAATTGCAAATCAATCAAAGTTATGGCCAGAAGGTAAAAATGGATACTGATGGTTACTATTACTGAAGTACTTAAATAACAAATAAAATAAAGAAAATCAATGAAATTGTATTAAAGTAAGAGGTACTTTATGGGCAAATGTACCATCCCAACAATGGCATCATCTTTAAGTTCAGGTCCTACATAGTCCTTTCAAAATGAATTGCTGCATAGGTTCATAGGTTGGTACTAGGCTGTCAGCCCTAGGGCCTATACAAGCCTAGCCATAACAATTCCCTGGCTATTTCTTCCCACACTATTTACTTCCCTGGACCCCTGTCTAGCAGGGCAACTGATGTGATCCCCGGGGTGAATTTCCTTTCTCCCATCCACTCGTCAAGGTTCCTTTTGAAGAGGGCCAAAGAGGCACTCTGCTTGACATGTATGGACAATCTATTCCAGAGTCTGGGGAGTCTCTGGGTCAGGAACCTATCCCTCCAGCATGTTTTGTTTATTGTGATGACAAGGTTTACATCCCTGGAACGTGTGGCTCTAAGAGATTGGGATTTCTTTAAGCGTAGCATGTCCAACAGCTCTGGGTTTGACATGGCCTTGTATGTTAAGCAGAGATCGCCTCTGAATAGACAATATGCGACAGAGTATAGCTGGAGTTTTTTAAGGCAGTCAGCGTAGGGCATCTGCTTTAGGCCTGTGATTCTTTTAGTGAGGTATTTCTGCGGCCTTTCCAGTTATTGCAGATGTCTTGAGAGGTACATACCAAACGGGGCATTGTATTCTATAATGTGTCTAATGAGGGATGAGTACAGTGGGACAATGACCTCCTTTTTTCTGGATGAAAAGCCCTTAGTGATGAGGTGTGCCACATAGAAGGATTTCCTGACTGTTGTGGCGATGTGGTTATCGAAAGTGAGACCACTGTCCACCTGTGTCCCTAAGTCTCTTATCACACTTTCAGTGTTTAGTGTACTGCCACCTATATGGTAATTCATGGATACATGTTTTTTCCCAAAGGGGATAACTATACATTTCTTGGCATTGAGCTTGAGCCCATGGCTCTGGCACCAAGCATCTGTTTCTGTAAGGCCCTTTTGTAGAGTATCCACATCATTTGGGGATTCAATAATGGCTCACAGTTTGCAGTCATCTGCGAACTTTGTTAGCCAGAGTCCCTTAGTGTTGGCCTGTACTTCAGAGAAGTAGATGCCAAACAAGAGCGGTGCCAGGACTGAACCCAGTTCTACATTCTTTGTTTCTATAATTAAGCGACTTCTCTGTACTAGGTTGTTGCATTCCAATAAATTCCCTGTTGCACGTAGTTTGACCAACTAGTGGTTATGGAAACAACACTTATACAGACCTTGCAATTTAGTGCATAGGTTTAAGGTTATGAGTTGGTAAGGAGTTTCATCCTGAAGTCCAGGTATTGCTTCCATCAGCCTCCATTTGCTTTTGGTATGACTTCAGAGCAATTTACTTGACCCCATAATGTTTGCGTCACCCATGAAAAAAGGCTTTTGCTTTGCGGGTATACACTGTTAACATGGAAAAGATAAAACTGAGAGTTTATACATACCAAAACCTTAATGCAACTCATAGAACCATGGTTGCTTTTGTGGGACATTACTTTAGTCTTTTGTTTGGCAGTTTTATCATATAGGTGAGGGACTACATTATCTTATGTGCACTTTCTGTTACATGAGTAGTAAATAATTGAGATCGTCTGATGTAATCTGTTTCTCTGTTCCCAAACTTTAACACCAACTAGTCTGATAACCCTAAATCCTAGTGAATACAACATTATTGAGTATTTTAAGGGTCTATATCAGTTTATTGAAAGCTGATAAGAGCAAATGCTGTTTGTTCAAACCCAAAACGTTGAACAACCAAAATAGCAAAGACACGGAACAGCGATTTTTTTTCCAAGGAAAAAAATCTCTGGGATGTTTTTGGGAGTTCGCTATTTCCTCCACTGTGGTGCGATCTCAGAGTTGGTATATTTAAGTAGCTGGGATGTGGGAGGGAAAGACCCCCACTTTATGTTGTCTTTTAATTTTTTTTTTTGCGGAACAGAGATTTTTTTCCCTGGGAAAAAAATCAGTGTTCCGTGTCTTCGCTATTTTGGTTGTTCGACGTTTTGGGTTTGATCAAAGAGTGTTCGCACTTATCAGCTTTTGATAAGCTGATCTAGACCCGTATTTTAACCATGATGGTGTTGCTTCAGGCTGCACCATGTAATCATAATCAGTAAGGACCACTAGATGTGTACTTTTTCACAGTGACATATGTTTACAACTTGCATCACTCTGTGAGCAGATATATAATCAAGACTCAACAAGCTGGCATCTTTAAGAAAGGGCAGAGGAAATAACATCCTTAGAAAACCTCATAAGTAATTGAAAATCAAACATTAACAATTAATTTCTATAAACAGACATCTCCATGTATTTGGTGTAATTCCACATCCTTTATTGAATTAAAAAACCTTTAAAGTGAAGCCCACCCACAAACAACCAGTGCCAGAACCTCTGTTTGCCTTCACTGTTAAATGGCTATAACTAACAAACATTTCTTTTGCCTCATGTGACATGTTACCCACCATTATGCAAAAATTTAGAGCAGTCAGATTGCATGAATTCTGAATTGCTCGAGTCAGAAACTTGCCAGTCAGATAACAGATAGGATATAAATCTGGGACTAGAGGTCTGATCATTTTTATTTATTCATTTGTTAGGTGACTGAACTGATGTTTCATAAACCATGTTTAGCATTGACTAGGCTGTAATGGTAAAGGTCAGATGCAATATATATGGACCATTCAGAGCAGCCTATCAAACAGCATGCTTCTTGAAGTTAGACGGAAATGAATTATACAGAGGGAAAAATATACAGACATAGAGACAACATGCAAACTCTGTACAGACAATGACCGAAGGTCAGGTGAAAACCCTTGGTCGTGGAACTATAAGGCATGAATTTTAAACACTGCATCACCATGACATCTAAATACTAATGGTTGATGAACAGGAGTGGCAAAATTTTTATAGTGTCATGAGATACAACTACATATGCATAATATTTTGTTCAGCTGTTAACAAAGACTAAATAAATAACTGTTCTGAATGTTCTTCTTTTCCCGGTTAGGGGCCGCCACAGCGGAACTCTGGTCCGCTAATGATTGGCAGTAGATTTTTATGGTGCCAAGGTGCCAGCCCGATGCCCAGCCTTCAACAAAGGCACACCCATTCATGCATGTCTTTCAAATGCCACTCAACTGCGGGGAGAACATGCAGACTCCACACAGAAGGCGCTCCAGATGAGAATCGAACAGGAGAACCTCTTGCTGAGAGGTGACAATGCTACCACTGCACCACCGCGGCTTCAATATAACACAGGAAAAAAAATGTGTCAGAATTATAAGGGCTGCATGACTTCTGTATTATCTTTCTTCTGACACATGCTCACAGTGTAAAAAACATTTGAAAACTACTCAGACAAACACTGTCATTTGTATTTTTCATCACCTATACATCAACGTTAATTTGTAAACCATTCTTTACTATAGTTCAGATTAAAAAATGTGTTCATTTACTTAGGAGTCAGGTGTAAATATTATTCATGGGACTGTATTATTTCAAATGCCAGTAAAAAGCCACAAAAGGACCTGTCTGAATCTTTTAGTTTTCTAAGTCTTATTTAAAATCCCCTGAAGCTGGATTTGCAATTATCATATTTCTCAATGTATTTAGTCAAATCTAAGCTGTTAGTAATGCACTGCTGTCTTCACCATTATTGATTAACAACAATTTCCAGGGAAAGCAATCCATAAGAAAATGGAAAAGGTATATAATACTGAGGTCTGGGGTCTTATATAAGTCAGGAATGCAGGAATCCAAAATGCTTTAGTGATGCGATACAAACGGAATGAGGTTAGAGTCAAAGGAAAGGCAGGCACAAGTACAAGGAAAGGATGTGTTTTCAAAAAAATAATGCCTCCACAAAGCAAGCATGTAGAAGTGCTCCTTGATGTTGGAAAGCTAGTTTATGACTCAGTAAGTAAAATATTCTATTTTCAAAGGAAAACATTTCTAATGAAAAGATGAACCAGCCAGATGATGAAAGAATGCAATGGAAGCCCTAGGTATGCTAACAATGGCAGCGCAGGAGGTCCTGGTATGAATGCAATTTGAACTCCCATTAGTAACGAATCTGCTTTGAAATCTGGGCTTGTCATTTCTACTTTTCATCAACCAAATCCAGAGACATGACATCAGCTCTATGGGAAAATCCCTCTGGTGGTGGCGTTTGACTGACACTTCAGAACAACTCAGGAAGCCACTGAGACAATTGAAATCCAGGGTGGGGAGTAATGAGAGATGGAGGAGAATAACCGAAAAATAAATAGAAAAAAAGCCATGAATAATGAAAGGCATGTGTAGGTTAACATACTTCACAGAAAATAGCCAAGGGATGACCACACAAAGCAAAGAAACTAAGAGAATGCATACCATTCTGATATGAAAAAAACATTTTAGTCATACAGACATCCAAAGTTATTAAAAGTGTATTATTGGAAACTAATAATAATAATGTTTTGAGTAACCCTTTAGTGCTATGTTTAAAGGAATTACAAACATTTTACTGTGATAGGTATTGTTTTCTCAGAGTGACAGGGAAATTGTACTTGACAGCATTTTGAAATGACACTTAAGGAGAGTTTCCAGTGGTTTGAATTTTCCTTGACTGGATGTTATGAGGATTACATGTTTCATGAGGTATGGTCATTTGGATGTAACCATTAATCAGTGACTCGTATTAATGGGGAACTATGTTCTGCAGTTACAATAACAGAGGGTGGATATTTGAGTTACAGACTTGCATGAGTAACTATTTCTATTGCTGCGGCTGGCATTATTAAGCATTCAGAAACATTACAAGTGAAGGTTATAGTATTTAAAATGTTGAAGTAAAATATCAATACAAACAAATTACAATGAAAAGTTATGCTGGATTACACAAGAAAGCTTATGAAGTCAGAGAGATGCTTATATCTTTGTAGACAACAGTATTGTTAACAAATTATTATCTAAAGAAAGTAAACAAATGTTTATCAAACCTGTTTTTTTGCAACATATTAAAAGTAAATATGCAGACATATGATACAAAAATCTTAAAAGTAAACTGTATTTTATTTGTATTTGCCACATGAATCATTTATAGATTAATTCCAGGAGCACTGTGGTTAAATGACCTGTTACACAGATAGGCAAATGGAGGTTAAGGGACTGAAACAACACCCCAGGAAGTAGCTAATTAACAGCACAATGAATGAACAGTACAACAAAGATCACACCTCTCAAAATAAAATAAGCCAGGACCAGATTCACTGCACAGATGACTTGACTTGACTGTACAACAAATGACCCAGGTTCAGCTAGTTACCAGAGCAGTAGGGAACTAGCCAGGCTGGGGAAAGTGATGGTGTAAGAACCAATATAGGAACACCTCTGTGTGTACTGCATGCATGAAAAGCAGGAATCAGAGCCAGAAACCTATTTATTTAGTTATTTATTTATTTTACATTTGTTGACCGGGATAGTCCGACTGGATATATGTCCATTTTCAGCGGAGGCCCGGGGAGAAAAGCTCCATACATACACACAGAGAATTTACATGTTACAATCACTGCACTATTACAGCACCACACATAGAGAGGTGTTATACATACAGAGGTATTTTACATAATACAAGTAAATCACTATTACAAGTACATTTCAAAGCACACTTGTGTCAGGATAAAAGTCAATACAGTCTATCATATTTAATACAAAAGTAGTAACCTTTAGAAAACTAGATGAAGACAGGCGTCCTCTTTAGTGAATGAGTACACAGTACTCTAGACAAGCATTACAGTTCTGGAAAATTACACCTCCACCATGGTCTTGACAATGACTGTCATTTAATTATTGTTGCTGTTAACAGAGAGAATGCATTAAGAATGGCTTTCTTTCAGGAACTTGATAGCTAAGACTGTAGAAAATACACACATACACACAAATATATATATATATATATATATATATATATATATATATATATATATATATATATATATTTGGATCCCTATCACAACACCGACACTCCACAAACCCGACACTCAAAACACCGACACCAAAACACTGAAAACGCACAAAACCGACAACTCACAAAACCGAACACCATAACACCGACACCCAAAACACCGACACACAAAATGTAAACTACACATTACACACAACTATACATGCACTAACCATAACCCAAACCTTAACCCTAAGGTCTGTCACTATCGCACACTTACCCTACCCGCACCCTAACCCTAACTCACTTAACCCGCCACTACACCTAAAGCCCGTCACTATCGCACACTTACCTTACCCGCACCCTAAGTCCGACACTACCACACACTCACCTTTCCCGCACCCTAACCCTAAATCCCACACTATCTCACACTTATCTGTCCGCTCCCTAACGCTAAATCCCTCACTATCGCACACTTACCGACTAGCGCTCACACGTTGCCCATGTCGGTGTTTCAGCTGTCGGGATTTCACCTTGTAGATCATCTGTCTCATTGGTCTTCTCGAGTTGGTCTTCTTAGCGTCGGTGTTTCGGCGTGTCGATCAAGTCAAGGGGACCCATATATTTATATGGGTTCACTTCAGAATGTCGAAGTTTGAAAACTTCGAATTTCATGTGGTCAGGAGCATATGATCGAAGTTTTAAAACTTTGAACGTTTTGAATGGAGATTTCCATACAGTGCAAAATGGGAAACTTTTCCTCGCTGTAGTCCGATCTTGGAGTTGGTATATTTAAATAGCAGTGGTGTGTGGGCTGCAGGGGGATGTTGAGGAACACAGTTTTGTGTTCTTTTTGTATTCATTTCAGAATTTTGAAGTTTTGAAAATTCGATCATATGATCTCGACCATATGAAATTCGAAGTTTTCAAACGCTGACATTCTGAAGTGAATCCATTTATATATATATGTAGATTATATATAGATACATTGTAGTAGGTCCTGTAAATACTGTCTGAATGTGTCCATTTATATATTTGTAGATTATATACAGATACATTGTAGTAGGTCCTGTATCTACTGTCTGAATGTGTCCATTTATATATATGTACATTATATATAGATACATTGCAGTAGGTCCTGTATCTATTGTCTGAATGTGTCCATTTATATATATGTATATTATAAATAGATACATTGTAGTAGGTCCTGTATCTACTGTCTGAATGTGTCCATTTATATATATATATATATATATATATATATATATATATATATATATATATATATATATATATATATATATATATATATATATATATATATATGTGTGTGTGTGTGTGTGTAGATTATATACAGACACATTGTAGTAGGTCCTGTATCTACTGTCTGACTGTACTTTTTCCTCATTCTATTACAACCCTGCTGTGGGATATGTGCTGAATTTAGGCTTATCACAATGCCTACATCATTTCTAGCCTGTCCACCTCCTGAGTAGCAGACTGTATCCCAAACTAAATGGCTGCATTTTTGAACTGCTGTATGTAAGATTACTGTCTTAAGGTGCCAAATAACTTTCACATGACACAGTCCAACAGAGAATAACAATCTCCTTTATTGAAAAGAAAAGCACGCTCGTGGGACACTAGGAAATCAAGGGTGTCTCTCCTCAAATAACAGAATCATGCATTCTTTCTACTTTTTCTAATTAAAAGCAATATTATTGTATCAGTCTTTGTGCAACCACTGGCCAATTAAAAATGAACTCTACAGCATTAATTCTGCTAAGATCTCCTGACTCTGTGTTTATGACTTAGGCATGAGGTCTGAATTCCATAAGCAAGGGTTAAATCAAGCACCATTCAGTTCTGTAGCACCACACTGCACGTCGCAGTCATCTCTTGATTAATCAAATTAATGGACACTTTGCCATGCTTGCATTTTTCATATTTGGCAAGAAGTAAATCATCAGATACATACTGAAAGATACTCAGAAACCCATCTTGTATCGAAACTATATTTTGATGAAATACACAGTCTAACATTTTTCCTTCTCTGTGCGCCTCACCCTTCACGTTTCCCCATCTGGTGCTGTAAAGCATCACTCAAATCATATATGTCTTTTATTACTGGACAATGACCGTATGTTGTTGGATAAGCAGCACTTTTCACTTGCTATCATACACTCTTCACTTATACTTCTCTTCTGTCCCTCACACAAGCAACTTTTTATTCAGTTGTTTCAAAAATATAGTCTTAGTAATAAAAACCTGCCTATACCATTCTGGATTAAAATCACAATTTGAATACTGTAAATTTTTTGATGCCCATTTTTTATTTCCATATTTATTTCTACATTCCTCCTTATACATATTTATCATACAATCTAACAAAATCTTGCAATAGTTTGTTTTCACCCTCATATACTAGGATTTTTATCTGATGTGGTCAGTGACATTGATTTATCCTGATTCCTTTGTAAATTGACCTCCTTCTGGGTTCTAATTTCTTTAGAATACAAGCTTTAAACAGGCATAAAATAAGGCCTAATAAGTTTATAATAACTATGATATATCAGCTTCTTCAGCATGTGTAAGTTTAGCCACTTTTTGAATAATTTCTAGCTGACTATGAACGGCACCAGTATTATCAGGAATAAATAAGCAGCACTTGTATATAAGCCATTTAGAAGGGAGGGTGAAATCAAGTGCCATTCAGTTCTGCAGCACCATGCTGCAAATAGCAGTCAATTAAATTAATGGACTCAAAACCATTTCTGAAACCTGGCTAAAACCTCATATAAAAGATGAAGAGATAATATCACCTAACTACTCTATCATCAGAACAGACAGAAGCCAAAAAAAGGGTGGTGGAGTAGCTCTACTCTACTCATCCTCTCTATGCATCACTCCCTATAATAAAGCCATCCCCCAGTTCGCCAATGCAGAATTAATACTCGCTCAACTTCAATTAAACAAGCACAAATATATATGCATAGCCTCCCTTTACATTCCCCCTGGAGACAATGGCCCAGTACTTGAGGACATCGTCTCCTGGCTTTCAACTAATATCTCTAATGAAACTATTATCATGGGAGACACCAATATTAATTGGTCCTCCATTCAGTCCCCTACTCACTCCCTAAACATCAATCTTTATAACTACTCCCAACTCATCAACTCCATGACTAGGCCCTCTAAAGACTTCACTAGTGGCAACATCTTAGACTGCATCCTAGTCTCTCACCCCCACTACTACCCTGAAAGTGGAACTCTTCCTGACTCCCTCAGCGACCACCTTCCCATCTTCGCTAGGCATCTTCCCTCTCCCTTACTAGTTACTCATAATTACATCACTACCCGTTGCCACAAAAACTTCAACCCAGAAGCCTTCCCTGACTCCCTAAAATCACTTAACTGGTACCCCTTAAAAACTCTACCCCTAGAAAACGCAATCGCACACTTTAATGCTACTTTCCTAAATCTTCTAGATACTCATGCTCCCTTAAAAACCAAAATAATAAAAAACAAAACCATCCCCTGGCTATCAAAAAATACACTAACCACCATCTGACTTAGAGACAAAGCCTGGTCACATTACCAAAGGAACAAATCTACCTCTACCCTCAATGAGTACAAAACTCTTCGTAACTTAGTTTAAAAGCTTATCACAGCAGATCGTCAAAACTACTTCTCCTTACTTCAAAGCAACCATAAAACCAACACACAAAAGTTCTGGAGAGGTATAACTACCCTCTTAAAACCTGGTACAACAGAAAACCCAATCCCGTGCCCAAATGTACAAGACATTGATCTTGCCAACCAATTCAACTCTTTTTTCATAGACTCTATCTCCAAACTTACCTCTTCATTCTCTAATAACAATTCACCTCCTACTTCCACTTCTCATCACCCATCACCCACTCCATCTTCATTCTCTAATTCCCCATCCTCTCAACCCCCTCCATTCCCCATTAAACCTATCCCTATTTCCACTGCTCCTCACCCATCACACCCTCCATTTTCATTCCCTCTTTCCTCATCCTCTCAATCCTCTCCTTTCTCAATTAAACCTATCCCTACTTCTACCATAAAAAAACTCCTGCAGAAACTAAAACCATGCACCAATGCCCCTGATAACATTCCCTCATACTTCCTCAGTATAGCTGCCGAAGCCATTGCCCTCCCTATCAGTATCCTAATCAACCGCTCTATCCAAGAAGGTCTTGTTCCACAAATCTCGAAAAAAGCTTACATCATTCCCCTGCATAAAGGTGGCAATAATACTAATATCACCAATTTCTGGCCCATTGCCATCCTCTCTCCCATTTCAAAAATCCTAGAGAAATGTATCCATCTTCAACTCCTTCCCTATCTCTTGGACAACAACCTATTAACTCCCACCCAACACGGATTCAGATCCAATCATAGTACCATGACTGCCATCCTATCCTTCTTGGAAACTGTGAAAAAAGCTAGAGATTCTGGCCTCACTGTATCTACCATCCTACTCGACCTCTCTAAGGCCTTTGACACTATCTCTAATAACCTACTCCTTACTAAACTGTCTAACCTAAACCTATCACCCTCATCTCTCAATTGGTTTACCAGCTATCTCGCCAACAGGCAACAAGCTGTCAAGTGGAAAAAAGCTACCTCCTCCTTCCTCAGCACGCCTACAGGTGTCCCACAGGGTTTTATATTGGGCCCCCTCCTCTTCAATATATTAATTAATGATTTTTTCCACTCAATCCCTTATGCTAACATTATTCAATATGCAGATGATTCTACAATAATCTGCGCTGCCACATCCATTCCAACTCTCTTAAAGGTGACTCAAGATGCCTTCTCTACCACAGAACAGTGGATACAACCATCTAGCACTCAATGCAGCAAAAACAAAACTTATGATATTTACCCCCTCTAAAACTAACACCTTTGATAGAAAACTATTCTCCATTACCAGCCAAAATAATACACCTCTTGAACTAGTATCTGAAACCAAAGTACTAGGAGTTCAAATCGATGACAAGCTTAAATTCAATTCCCATCTACTACTAAACATGAAAAAAAAAACTCCAAAAACTTGGCATGCTCTACCGACACAATCAGTTCCTCGCCTTAGCTACTAAGCTTACTCTCTCTACTAAATTTCTCTTACCCTCCCTTCTTTATGGTGCCCCTCTTCTAACAAACCTACAATCATCTCTCAAAACTAAACTGTCCTCTTGTTATAATAAAATAGCTAGATTCGCCACTAGCAACAAATCATCAACCCATCACTGTGAATCTCTCCACAAACTAAACTGGCTAGAGCTTCCCAACTACCTCTCCTATACTCAGCTCACCTATGCTCATAAACTCATTTTGCAGCCATCCCTCTGTCCCTCCCTCTCCACTACCTTTAAAATGCACCACACACAAAGACTTATCAGATCAAACAATCAAAACCTTATAGAAGTTTACAGACCACTTCATCCCCCCGGAAAAACCTCCTGTCCTTTTCTCTAGCACGCCTATGGAACTCCCTCCCTCCATTCGTACCATCACTAGCATCCCATCCTTTAAAAAATCGCTCCACTCACGTCTAACATCCACATGGGAATGCTCCTGCTCCTATCCCTCATAACCTATTACCCAATTCCTACAGTTTTCCATCTCACAAATTCCAGATAGTAAATTCATACTTGCTTCTAGTAAACAACTTCTTATTTGCATCTAGCAAATTACTTATTTGCATCCAGCAAATTCTAAGCCTACTGCATCTAACTACTTATTCTTAATCCTACTAGAGCAATGTTCCCCTCAAAAAAAAAAAAAAAAAATCCCTTCTATTTTTGACTGTAACCTCAATATTTTTTGTTCCGTTTTTTAACCAGAATTGTTAAAATGTTAATCACTGTAATTTTTTTGTAATCTGTGTGTGGAGCTTTTCTTCCCGGGACGCCACTGAAAACGGGTTCTTTTGGCCCAATAGACTATCCTGGTTAAACAACTGTAAATAAATAAAATAAATAAAAGGTGGAGTTACATAAAAGTTTTAAAAGCTTAGACAGTTTCCTCAGACCACCCCATAAGCAGGTATAGTTCCTGCTCCAGAAATGACTCCATCACCAAGCTCCATGTTAGCAAGTCCTTTAAAATCAGTCTTTTGAAAAGTATTATGATAAACCCAGGAGGTATCTGTTTTTCCATCTGGGTTCAGAATGTCTTTAATGCCACACCTAGGATGAGCATTGCAAACTTTTCCTTAATGTAAAACTACTGTAGGTCATATAGCTGGTATAACACAGCCTACATAACTACAGTCAACCCAGTCTGTAGGTAACCAGGAAAAAGCTTGATCTCCACAAATATAATAGTACACAGGCTATGCTACCATACTTTGCCTTCCAGCCTCATTATAAGATCTCCAAATGAAATTGCAGATGCTGTTTCCAACAAGAAGTGTTCCATTCCTACTATAGCAAGCATGTCCTTTAGCAGTCATTCATGTTTAAAAAGGTATTACTGTAAAAGAGATAGATTGTTTATTCTTTCAATTCTAGTAAGAGAACTAGTATCAAATGCTGTATGAAGCTCTGTATCAGTCATCGGTTTAGGAATTAATGGGCTACTCCCATAATGTGCAGGAAGTATATAGAAGTACTGTATATAGGCACAAACCCAGCAGTCACTGATACTAAGAGTCTGTGTACAAGGCTGCAGAAAAACTATGAATTCCAGGATGCCATTCAGGTGTTCTTGATTCACTTTTAACCAAATGCTTGTCTCTGTTATTTTATTTTATTTGTTGACCGGGATGGTCCGACTGGACACAGGTCCATTTTCAGTGGAGGCCCAGGGAGAAAAGCTCCACAGCAAATGGTTCAGTACTTGAAGTTCCAATGCTTGCAGCTGATGATGGACTCACAGTTCCAAATGGGAAAAGCAAGTAAAGTAAAATAATAATGAAAATGGTAGTAGCTGTCCCAGCGACAGGTCCATGAAAAACAAGCATGTTGGGGATGGAGAAGGTTTTCAAAAAACTGCAGACATGCATGTTGAGTTGTTTGTTCCTAGTCCATGAAAAATCGATCACCAACCAGAAACATACAATGCAGATGATTTTGCTAATAAATTCTGTTTGGATGACACATTGTTTATGTCAGTGTCCAAAAAGGCATGATGAATCATTGATTCTGGATGATTTTGAAGAAGAGTCAGTAAAATTTACTTAAGGCCAGGATAAATTAATGGAATTATATGATTTCATTTCCTGATGTAGTACAAATGGTAACTGACTAAATTTAATCAAGATAGCAAATGATTCGCAGTCAGTTCTGGATTTAGGCCGTATAGAAAAATGTCATTGGCTGTCACTTCTGGATGTAATGATGTCCCTGTTTTTTCATCTAGTCCTACTGGCAATAGATTCTGTTCATTCATGTGGAATGACATTAACAGAGTTTCGGTTACACTCATCATGAGAGAGGGTCTTCCTGACATGCAACATAAGGATCCAGTTGGGAAGCCTAGGGTTTCTTCAACCTGGGGCTGAGTGTTTCTCTTTGGGAATACTAGAGAATGCAACTCACATGTCATCAATTTGTGAGATGCAGTGTACATACATGACATAAAGAGATATAACAAGGCTATAGCTATCCACCTATACATGTACACATGTATACATATACATTTAGATATACAAATACACACACACGCACACACACATAAATATATATATCTATATACAGATATATGGATATGTGTATAGTATATCCTTGATTACTGAAAAACCATTACCTTAACTCACACACCTTGATAAAATTGCTTTGATTATAAACTCCTGTCAAACCAAAATAAAAAGGAAAAAGCTTTTTTTTTTTTTTTTTTTTTTTTTTTTTTTATTTTGTTGTTAGGTAAGCTTTCCCTTGCACCCACTACACCACTGACACTTTGTATAGGCCATCTTTGAGACTGGAAACAAGTAAGGAAAAGTAAAACTTTCATCAACTGCACTATCTGGCAATCTGACACCAAAATCCCTAACTGTGCTCACCCATTAACCCACTAACATGCAAAGACATACTTAAAATTCTGGGAGTGTGCTAGGGGGCATGCAATGGTCAGCAGTTAATTTAATTGTGGCTGTTCCGCTTTCTTGGACTGACCTGTCAAATTTTACCTCTCTGTACCTTCCTGATATGTTTTTAGGAGGATTGCTTGAGACCACATCAGCAATAAGTTGGAGATTTACCACTTACCTTTTGGACTCTACTATTTCTTGCTTTTGGAAGACAGGGCAACATATGCATTGCTCATCCACAAAGGAAATCAAAGCATTATGGGTAGGTATTGAAGCCCTCACCACTATGGTGCAGATGATCCTGCATGATATCCAGCAAATAAAGCAGGTTATCTGTGCCTTATATATATAAGGAAATATATAAGCAAACCTCTTCAGTTTAAAATCCCACTGTTCCTAGCTGTTCAAAGAACTGCCAGTTTGCACAGAGGGCAGCACCACTGCAGGTCATCCTATAGTATACCACTAAACACTCTCACTTAGACCTTTACGTGACTCTCCTACTCCTTTCTTTTTACTAAAGATCTGCTATAATGGACAGGCACTTCCCTGTCATCGCTGTTTGTGGCCTGGTGGATATGGGCATCCTGAGGCAGTGTAATAACTGCATGTTCACTGGCAACCACTTAATTGTATAACAGACAAACACAGTATGTGAGAGATGCAGATACACAATGTCATTGGAGGCAAAGCTCTCACATGCACACATGAAAAATGAAAGCCAGGTTGTCAGTATTATACTCAAAACACTCACTACCAACACTAAAGAGCAAACACATAGCCCCAAATATGTGTTGATACCCACATGTAATCTACCTAACCCTCCTATGACCTAATAAGAGCATCTCTCTGTGGTTCCACATACATTCAAAAAAGTCAGTACCACATAACACATAACTCTTAAAATCATAATAGCCCCTCTTCCAAACCCATAAATCAACACACTACATGACCTAACATTCTAGTTATCGGGGATTCCACTGTAAAACATACTGATGTCCCCTTACCAGGTTAAACAAGAAGATCACAATATGCTGTCTGCCTGGAGTCAGGATCTGCCCGATCACACATGTACTTAGGTCTTTAAACTAGAAGTACCAGTATGACACGGTCATAGTCCATGTGGGTGAAAATAATCTAAGACATGCCACACTAGACTAGATGTGGAGAGGCACGATGGCACTCTCTGAATATATGTCCCAGCTGGGTATGAATCCAGTCTTGAGTAGCATTCTACCTTCACCAGTGATGGTGCAACACTACCAGCAAAAAAAGGTATTTACTTCCAACAATTGGCTTAGTTTCTGGTGTCACAAGAAGGGGATCCCATATCTGTCATTCTTGGGAGACATGATCAACAGATCATGATGCTTTGCCAGAGATGGTTTGTAATTGTCACCGCTTGGCTTCCAAATACTGGCAAAAACTTTATCTATCCCCACAGTGCCTTTTGTAGGATCTGCCAAGTTGTTAAATCTGCCAACATAACAAAAATTACTCATGATCACCTAAAGGGACTGCTGCTCAACATTAGGAGTTTAAATTAAAAAAATGCACTTGTTTGAAGCACTCCTCACCCTGAAGAATGTAGACATATGTGCAGTCATGAAAACATGCTTCAAATTCATGAAGACCATACCTGCCATCAAAGGCTACAATGCTTTTCATACATTTCGATCCCCCTCAGCTCAGGATAAAACAAAGGGAGGAGGCGTTTCAGTGTTGTGAAGGACAAGTACTACTTAGACTAGTCCAACAACATGACTCACTTGAGCTGCTCCATGCTCCACTAACCATAGGTGTGACTCCTATCTTATCCTTCCAAGCTACAGATCCCCTAACATGAGTCTGGAAAACCACACCTCCTACCTAAACCTACTGGAATCTCTTAACAATCAGCCTAAGGGTATACTTATGGGTGACTTCAGCTACCCCTCCATAAACTGGGAGACTTATATGACCCATAATTCTCTTGCTCAGAGATTTTTGGACTTTGTCAATTCAAACATGCTGGAGCAACTAGGTAAACCCCCAACTAGAGGCACAAATTTCCTAGACCTGGTACCCACGAACATGGGAGGATGCTGCTCCCATGCATTAACTCCTCCCTGGTAAGATTTAACCACAAAAATGATCTTCTTTAGTATTAAAACTACTAAACCAAAACTGGAAACATGAACACAAACTTGGAAACACAAAAGTCTTCTCAACTGACCAGAAATCTACTTTATTGTAGAACACAAATGTACTGAAAACTGAATAAGATTAAGCGCTTTTCATTTAACACTTTGGCTAAATTTCTTCAGATAAACATCAGCTAAAATTGTATGCTTATAAAACACTGCTCATTAAGCTTAATTAGACAAGTGTTTAAAATCAATTAACTTTAAAAATTACTGTGGGTGTCGTTTTACAGAGAACCAAGTACCTAGTTTAAACCTCAGCTAAATGTGCTTTATCCCTAATATCTGCAGGTAAATAATGTATACAGGAAATATAAACCATATAAAAAAGTATGTATATGTAATCAAATGTATCTAAATATATACATATATTTTTACCAGTACAAATGTCTACCTAAAACAGTATGCATGTAAATAAAATATCTCTACAAACAATGAGTAACATCCTAACATCAGACTGTGTGTTACTTAACTCAGTAAACTAAAACATTTACTAAGTGTTTACAAATTGTAGACTAGGACCATAAGGCACTACACTTATAGTGATCATCTCTCCAGGCTTTTCAGTTTTAGGGCACACGCTAATGAACAAACTTCGTTCAAAACTTGCGGACATGCAGCATTCACCCGCAATTGTCACATTAGCTCAAGTTTCTCCAACAGATGCGAGGTAGGACTGCCACGACTGTCATTGGGAACATGATCAATAGCCCTAAATTTGAATTTGTGTAATGGATAATCGGTACAGTGATGGGCTAGGGCATTTTCTCCTTTGTTCTTACTAATATTATATACATGTTCATACACACGTTCCCTCAGCTTGCGGTCTGTCTTGCCTATATAAAAGGCTGGGCAGGTTTGGCATTGGGCTAAATATATCACAGATTTTGAATTACAGTTTAATCTGTATTTGGTGTTAAATTTAAGGGCTCCAATTTTAAACATTTGCCCCGTGTCCATGAACTTACATTGGTTACAAGATATGCATTTGTACATTCCTGTACTTCTGCTGGCATTAATCTTCTCACATTCAATTAAACTTTTTAAATACCTTCCTTTTCTATAAATAATCACAGGTGAGGATCCTAGTTTCTGCACCACCATTTTATCTGTTTGCAATAAAGCCCAGTTTTTCCATAGTATTTGCCTTACCTCAATCGTGTCTGTTGAATAAATCATTGTAAAGCTTAAAGTAAATTGAGGTGGCAATGGGGGCTAAATGTGCCCCCATTTTTTTTAACTTGGTACTCCTCCATTGGGAAGAAACATTTCTTTTTTCTACCCCTTTTTTGAATGTATTGTAGTATATAATGGGTTTTTAGATGACATACTGATTCTTTGGAGGGGAAATGAGGATGAAGCCAGGAATTTGGTTGAATATCTAAATTCAACTTCTCCATTTTTCTCTTTTACGTTTAAGTGGGACAATAAAACAATAGATTTTCTAGATATAAAGCTTACTAAAACATTGGAAGGCTTGGAAAGTAATATCCATAGAAAAGAGACATATAGCAATTCACTGTTACATTTTTCAAGTTTCCATCCACTGCATCAACGTAGAAGTGTGATTAAAGGGCAGATGGTCCGATTGTCACGCCTTGTAAGTAATGATATGATGCATCAAGTTGAGATGCATAACCTAATAGGAATGTTTCTAAATAGAGGTTATCCATTGAAACTGTTGATATCAGTTAAGAAAGAGGTGATGAAAAGAAGGCGGACATCATTTAAACCTATTTTGACAGAAATTAGTGGGATTATTGATGCAATGGAAGACCTTCTGGTTCTAAATTGTTTGATTCTAGAGCTCTTGTCTTGAAATACAATCTCCAGACATCCAATATTATAGACATTGTTGGAAAATCTTGGGACTTAACTTTTGATATGGATACTAAAAAAAGAGTTAGGTCAAACACCAAAAATAATATTTTCAAGAGGTTTAAATATAAAAAATTTATTAGAGAGATCAAAAATAAGATTTACAAGTTCACAAATGTATAAATGTGGATCTTGCAGGTACTGTAGATACATTAATAATGGGCCCTATGTGACTGTAAGGGGTTACAATAGAATAATTTCATGCCCAGGTAAATGTAGTTGCAATTCCAAGAAGGTTGTTTATTTAGCAACATGTATATTATGTTCAGGCTTTTACGTGGGGAAAACCATATGTAGGTTAAGGGAAAGGATAGCAGAACATCAGAGAGCTATTAAAAATAAAGACAATCATAATGCATTATATTTGCATTCTAAGATTTGTGTCAATTTTAAAAAGTTTGTATTTTTTGTAGTTGATCGAGTATTGACAAGTGAAAGAGGTGGTGATGACAATGTTAGAGGTGAGTCTTTAGAACTAAAATGGCAGGTGATATTAAATGCAACAACTTACCCATTTTTAAAATAAAGGGCAACGGTTGTTTGAAGTGATTTAGTTTTTGGGGAGTAAGTTTTGTTAAAATTAAAATTAGTTTTTAGTAAAAACATTAATAGACAAAAAATATGTATATATAGGGAAAGTTTTATGGAGAACATGTATATATATATATATATATATATATATATATATATATATATATATATATGTTTTTATGTATGTTTTTTATGCATGTTATTTAGTGTAACAAATACTACAATGTATGTTAATGTGATTGACAATCAAGCAAGAAAGGTGATTGGTTAATGTGCAAGTGGAATTTTGTATTTAAATAATGCAATTGTATGCTCCTTTTACTCTGAAGAAGCCATTAGTTTTGATGGTGAAAACGCTTAGTATTTTGGAGCCTTTTTTAGCTCTTCATTAAAAGCGGCTTGGTGCAGTCCATGAATTTTGTGTGTTTGTTTGTTTGTACTTGGCTGTATACTGAGCAAGTCCAGCAATTCCAGGTAGGCGGCGTGTTCTCTTTGTTCATGATAGGGGACCTGCAGCTAACGATGATGTGGAGGATTATTTTACCTATAGTTAATTGAACCAGGAGCAGCTCAAGAGTTGCACTGTTTCACAACTCTCTAGGTGTATTTGGAATTAATGAAGATGGATGCACCTCAGCCTTTGGTTCTTTCATACTCTTATTGGGGTTTGAATGTATGAATGGTTTTGTAGCCTTGTACAGCCAGAGTGCTCTCAGTGGCCTTGAACCAAGTCTCAGTGACTGCAAAAATGTCAGCATCTTCCAAGATGAGGAGTGCTTCCAGGGAGTGCAGTTTACTGTTTAAGCTCTTAGCATTAAGCAGCATGACCTTGAGTTTGTTTTTAGTGGATTTCTTTACATCAGAAGTTTTTTTGCTTGGACATTGCCTAAAAAGGCACCATGAGGGAGGCAAGTGTATTTAACAGTATCCAAAAGCCTTGAGGAGACAGGTGAAGGCCATCTCTGGCAAAGCAGCATGGACTGTCAACCATGTCTTCCCAGGCATACAGGTACTGGATCCCCTGGAGTGACACCAGAAGCTAAGCCAATTATTGAAATCAATATTTTTTTGTCTGTGTTGTGGCATCATCTTAGGTGGAGGTAGAATGCTGCTTAGGGCTAGGGACATACCTGCCTGGGACACATAATCTGACAGTTCAGTCATGTCTCTATTCATAAAGTCCAGAGAGATGCATCTCAAGTCATTCACACCAGCATGTACTATGACAGAGTCATAATGGTACTTGCTGCTGAGCGACTTGAGTGTTTGTGTGATTTGACTGATCCTGGCACCTGACAGGCAGCTGACAGTGACCTTTTCCTTGTTCAACCTCTTGAGGGAGACATTTGTGTGTCTCACTGTCGAGATGACCATGACCAGAACATTAGGTTTTGAGGTGTTTTGCCTTTGGAGCTTAATAGTTGAGACACTGATATGTGTTTTGTTATGTGTAGTGGTGGATTCTGTTTGTCTAGTGGTACATGTATGTTGTTTGTGCTTGGAAAGTTTTGTGTCTTTTGGTAGGCTCTTACTGAGCACTTCCATGTATGTAGGTTTGTGTCTTGACCTTATCTGGTGTGAGAGGGTTGTTGTGTGTGCTGACACTCTGTTGAATGTCTTGTATAGTGTTATGTGAGAGGACTGATTCTAATTTCATGGTGTAGTTATATCTCTCACAAGCTGTGTTTGTTTGTTTGCTTTAGGAACAAGTGGTTGTCAGTATACATGAAGCGATTACTATATTGCCTCAGGATGCCCATATCAATCGGGTTTGCTGGAGAAATGATGGGAAACTGTCCATCCATTATGGCAGATATATATTGTAGTGACTGGTGGGGATGGGCTAGCTGGACCAGGGTTTGCTTGTGAGACTAACAAAGGAGGCTATCCTGTGGAGGGCTAAGGGTAGAAAACTGCATCAGCACCTCAGAATGCGCAACTGAGTTGCTCACTAGGTAGCAATGCGCAACTGCATTGTGCACAGACAGGCAGTAGAGCTAAGGAGGGTTGTCTAGCTAATATCAAGGGAAAATTGTGTTTGTAAGTGTTTGCATCTATACGCAGTTAAACCCCACAGCACAGCGTGCAGCTATGCACAAATGTGGGGCTTAAACACAAGTGAAGTTAAACAGTTTTAACCCAAATTAACCAATAGGAAAGCCAAAGCCCAAAATTGAGCCTTTTTTCCAGCAATTACCAACTAAAATGGGTCCTGGGCTACACACTTCTGCCACAAGGGTACAGGAGGGCCTTCTTAATGTAGGATGGCTGGTTTTAGTGCTCAAGTAATATCAAAAAGCCTAGATTCAACAAATCAGAATCTAGCCTACGTTATGAAATACAAATGTACTAAAAATTCAAAGTGCAGAAAAAAAAGTCACAACAATAAAAATAGAAAAAATGAAGCAGCAAATAAGCAAAATACAGCTCAAAAAAGTGCAATGCAAGCTTAAAATATACTTATTTTTTGTTGAACGCAGTGGATGTCTTGGACAGGCCTTAATTATGTTTGTAGCCTCAAGGGAACTGCTCAGCAATATTCAAAGTTAATCATGAGTGGCAACACTTACACCCAGCCTGAAAATATAGCAAAATGAAAAAACGAACAACTACCATGGACTTTAAGCAGTTTTCAGTGCTGTCTTTAATATTCAACCATGACATCCCGTACTTCAGCAATTCGCGTTCAATGGATAACACATATCAAGACCAGTACCATTTTTATACTTCACACCCCCTGTTGGTCGAATAACATATTTTTTTATCCAAATAACAATTTCACCCTTAAAGTGCTACAAACTTTTTTCATTTCATGCAATTCCAAATACACGTTTAATCTAATAATATTCACATTAGCATTTTGAATAAATATAATTAATAAATAACTATTTATAAATATTTAAATACATTAGTTTATAATATTTTTCACCAATTAAATTTACTCTGCCATTTAATTCTTCTACCAAAATGACCACAGATTTGGACTCCTTGGGATAAAAATTTCTCAAAGTTTAAAATAATATATCAGGTTCTGTCTTATTGTCAAATTAATCTCAAGATTCAACCCCCTTGGATGCAGTGTTCTGAAATTCAAGATCACCCTACATTCCAACTCCATCAACTTATTAACCTGGTCACCCCCCTCTATATATAATTGGCCATCCCAACACACTAAGAATGAATGTTCCATCAGAACTACCATGTACAATACAAAAATGTTCAGCAACAGGACTCCTCATATTTCCTTTGCGAATATCACCCAAATGCTCCAACACCCTAACTTTGACCATCTTTTTCGTTTGCCCTGTATATAATTTTTGGATTCCTGCAAACACATCCCAGAATGTACACTATGCCACAGGATATCTAGAAAAAAATTTCTGCCATTAATAAAAATGCCAGATAAATTCCTAATTCTTTTACACACCCTGCAGTGTCCATATGGAAAGGTACCCGCTGTCTGATTTTCATTGTAGACACCAGAAAAACGTCTATTGAAAAGTTTTTTTCAAATTAAGTCTCTCCCATATGAGAATCTAACATTTCTGGGAAACAACTGACCCATCTGTTCATCCAAATGCACTAAATTCCAGCTATCCACTACCGATTTTCTCTTTGTTTCAGAGAAAGGAGAATATTTGGTCACAAAAAAGATGTCCTTGTCATCCATCTCATCATTCCTCCCTCCTTTCCTGAAGTAGCTGTTAAGAGTGCCCACATTTCACATATGATTTTCTTTCATTAACCTCATCTATTGTCGAATCTAACACTTCCTTACTATAACCCCATATCTAACAGCCTACTAACTATTTCTTGCAAATATTTAACCTTCAAGCTAACATCTGAGGTATTATGACAAATACGTTTACACTCCCTGACAGGAAGAGAGTGAATTAGATGTTGGGGATGCATGCTGGACGAATGCAAAAAATTATTAATAGCTGTAGGTTTCCAAAAAGGCTTATTTATTTATTTATTTATTTATTTAGAGTTTGTTTACCAGGAAAGTCCATTGGGCCAAAAAGAGCCCATTTTCAAAGGAGGCCCAAGGAGAAAAGCTCCATCATATAGATAAACAATTGTACAATTAGCTATGCTGAATGTTATTATTCTTATTCCTAAAATTCAACATATATAAGTTCAATTACCTCTTTTTTAATGTCAAAAGAAAATCTCAAGTCATGGGAGTTATTTTTTAACACTTCTACAAACAACAGGATCTTAGAAGGGGAACCCCTGCAGATGAAAAATAAGTCATCTATATCGCATGTATATAGTACAACATTATCCCAAAAGAACTTTGTGCTATACATAAATCTATTTTAAAATTCCTCCATATAGATGATTGCATATGAGGGGGCATACAGGGCTCCCATCACTGTTCCTTGTTTCTGTAAATAAACTGCTATCTCAAACAGAAAATAATTATGAGTCAAACAAAACTCCAATAACCGGTCAATAAATGCTATGCACAGCCCTTCCCCCAACAAATGCCAAATAGCCTCCAAACCCCATTCCACTTTAATATTGGTATAAAGGACATTAACATCAAGTGTAGCCCAATAAAATTCTTCTTGCCACCCAATTTTCTTCACTGACTTGCATATTCCTGAGTATTTTTCACATGCACAAGAACCCTACACAAATACTTCTTTAATACAGAGCCCAGGAAAATGCCCACCCTTTCCAAACAGGAGCCTGTTCCACACACTATCTGTCTTCCTTGAGGGTCATTCAGGTCCTTATGAATTTTTGGTATAGCATAGAATATTGGGTCAGCTGGTTTAGACACATACATTTTTTTCACATCTTTAACAATTAGAAAACCTAATCTTTCACCCCTTCCTAACAATTCTAACATTTCAGTATTAAATTCACAAATGGGGTTTTCTTGAATTTCACATAATCACCCTCTATGCATAATAGCTTTTCAACCATTTGTACATATTGAGACCTATTCATCACTACTCAGTTCTCCACTTTATCAGATTGCTTAAACACATACTTATTCAGATTTCTCTTTAAAGCATTCAGTGCTTCCCATTTATTCTTAGATTGTTTTTCTTAGGCATTTTAAAGAACTTTAAAAATTCAAATTCCACCTGTTGCACAGGATCTGCTCACATAGCAGAACATTTGGACAAAGAGTACTAGTGTGCAATATTTCAGGAACATTAAGCTTGGTATGTCCAGTGCAAAAAAAAAAAAAAAAACACTCTCATTTTTAGGTACATAGGGTGGTATTAGGCTATCGGCCCTAGGGCCTATACAAGCCTAGCCATAACAATTCCCTGGATATTTCTTCCCACAATATTTACTTCTCTGGACCCCTGTCTAGCAGGGCGACTGACATGATCCCCGGGGTGAATTTCCTATCTCCCATCCAATCATCAAGGTTCCTTTTGAAGAGGGCCAATGAGGCGCTCTGCTTGACATGTATGGGCAGTCTATTCCAGAGTATGGGGAATCTCTGGGTCAGGAATCTATCGCTCCAGCATGTTTTGTTCATTGTGATGACAAGGTTTAGCTCCCTGGAGCATGTGGCTCTGAGGGATTGGGATTTCTTTAAGTGGAGCATGTCCAACAGCTCAGGGTTTGACATGGCCTTGTATGTTAAGCAGAGATCGCGTCTGAGTAGATGATATGCCACAGAGTATAGCTGGAGTTTTTTTAGATGGTCAGCATATGGCATCTGCTTTAGGCCTGTGATTCTTTTAGTGAGGTATTTATGTGGCCTTTCCAGCTGTTGCAAATGTCTTGTGAGGTACATACCAAACGGGGCATTATACTCTATAATGGGTCTAATGACGGATGAGTACAGTGTGACAATGACCTCCTTTTTTCTGGATGAAAAGCCCTTAGTGATGAGGTGTGCCACATAGAAGGATTTCCTGACTGTTGTGGCGATGTGGTTATTGAAAGTGAGACCACTGTTCACCTGTGTCCCTAAGTCTCTCATCACACTTTCAATGTTTAGTGTCCTGCCACCTATGTGGTAATTCATGGGTACATGTTTTTTTTTCTAAAGGGGATAACTATACATTTCTTGGCATTAAGCTTGAGCCTGTGGCTCTGGCACCAAGCATCTGTTTCTGTAAGGCCCTTTTGTAGAATATCCACATCATTTGGGGATTCGATAACAGCTCCCAGTTTGCAGTCATCTGCAAACTTTGTTAGCCAGAATCCCTTAGTGTCGGCCTGTACTTCAGAGAAGTAGATGCCAAACAAGAGTTGTCCCAGGACTGAACCCTGAGGTACTCCACTTGTCACTTGTCTGGAGCTGGATTTGGAGTCGGCTACTTTTACAGTCTGGGTTCTGTCAGTAAGCCAGTTGGCTACCCATCGAGTGATGTAGGGATTTATGCCCAGCTTAGTAAGTTTATCTATGATTCCAGAGTGGGGGATGGTGTTGAAGGCCTTGGCAAGATCCAGATAGGCTGTGTGGACCACCTTACCCTCGTCCACAGCTCTGGAGACTGATTCAAAGAAGTCAATCAGATTCAGGGGACTAGATCGGCCCTTCACAAACCCAAACTGGGTGGGGTCCAGTGTTTGAAGGTTGCCAATGTCTTTGTTTATGTTCCATGATAATGCATTGCATGCCCTTGCAGATCAGGCTTATCAGACTGATGGGACGGTAGTTCCTGGGATCCAAGGCGGATCCCCCCTTGTGGAGTGGGATAATTGTAGCTGTGCGCCACTCAGTGGGCATGAAGCCTGCATTGAGGCTATAATTAAACATGAAACTTAGGTGAGGTGCCAGTTCATTTTGTAGTTCATGTAGTACACATCCTGGGATGTCAACTGGTCCCATGGATGCTGTATTCTTAGCTTTGGAGAGTGCGGTTTCTACCTGTGTGGCCATCATTACCGGAATTTGGCAATCTTTTGGTATTGAGATGGGCCATTTAGGAGGTGAGAGGGGGGTGAAGTTGGCACTAAATCGATCTGCCAGGATATTGGCAATATCCTTGGGATCAGTATATTTAATGCCATTCTGTTGTAGCTCAGAGCAGATCTGAGAATTTCCATTTAGATTTTTGACATAACTATAGAATGCCTTGTGGTTGTCTTTGGAATCTTTGGCAATTTTATTTTCGTAACTAGCTTTTGAGGATTTTTATGCGGGATCTCAGCTTCTTGCTGAGGCTGGTGAGGGTATTTTTTGCATCCTGGGATTTTCCTCTTTTCTGCACCAATTTCTTTCTTCTGTTGTATAGTTTGTTTATAGCAGGGGACCACCAGATTGGCTTCCTTTTTTGGAGAAGAGCATCTTGGTTCTATTTGGGATGGCATGATTCATGCACGAGTGGATGTGCTCGTACAGTGCCTTAGTGAAGGATTCAGCAGTCGAACTTTCAGATCCCGTCTACATGGGTGTCGTGAAGTTTGTCACTTCTGACTTCAGTAGCATGAAGTTGGCTTTGGAGAAGTTTTTTAAGGAGATTTCCTTATTGGGGGTGGTGGTGGGATGTGGATGTCAAGGTCAAGATAGAATAGTTTTACAAATGCCTTTTTCTTACAAGGAGGCCTCTAAGGCAATTTGCACCCTAAGGTCAGGCAAAGCCCTGGACCTGATGGTCTGACCCCTGAATTCTACAACAAATTTAAATCATTTTTATGTCCTAAATTACTAGACTTATACAGAGAAGCGGAATACTGACAAAGTCTTAATGGCTTGATGAATAATACAAGGATTATTTATTTACCTAAACAAGGAAAAGATCCCCTGGAACCCAGCTCGTAAAGACCAATTTCTCTGCTTTATCTGGATATCAAAATATATACTAAAATGTTAGCCTCATGGCTAAAAACAATTATGACATACTAATTAAAGACAGGTAACAAAGATTCATAAAGGAACGTATGGGAAATCCAGACCTAGTATGTTTATGGCTGAATATATAACAGGCTAATAGTACTTTACCAGTGCCCAGAGCAGTCTTCCTATTAGATTTCTGTAGTGCCTTTGATTCACTAGAGTGGACATTTGTTTGGGAGGTTTTAACTAGTTATAATTTTCCTCAGGTATTTTTAAGTGCATCCAGTTGCTATACCACAACCCAGAGGCTGCCATATCTACTAATGGAGTCATATTGAACAGCTTTGCTTTGAAAAAGGGTACAAGGCTGTTCTCTCTCCCCACTATTATTTGTGTTGGCTATTGTAACACTGGGTTATTATTTAGAGAAATAATTAAATGAATATGTAATTCACCTCACTTATGGTCCCCCAATTTCTACTTCCTGATTAGCGGATGGCAGAGTTATATGGCTTAGCGACTCTATTATGGCGATATCAAAAATCTTGTCCTTTCTACCTAGTTTTGCTACCATCTCTAGTCTTAAAATTAATAGGTCTAAAACTGTCCTTTTCCCTCTCAACCAAGCTTGTGTAGATATTTTAGATGCATGAGAGTTCTTATACAGGCTAAAGGTTGTTAAGAAATGTCTTTATCTCACTGTGATTGTGACCTACCAATTCAAACTAATGTTGAAAGTAAATGCTAAATCTTTATATCACTCAATTACAAATAGAGTCTCTACATTGTTCTATCTTCATCTCTCTTTTTTTGCATAATATACAAGTGATAACAATGGTTTTATGACCCAAAATTGTATTGTTGTTGCATCATGTCCCACATTTAGCAAGAATGGAGTGGGATGAGAAATATTAAAGAGTCCGTTTGAAATTTCTGTAGAATAATGCAAACCCAAGGGTGTCTAGGAGAAAACTGGCATTACCTAAATCTCTGTGGAACTTACATGGCTATACTGTGCCTTCATTAGGTTGGCAAATTGTAAGAATTAGAAGCACAACCAAACCTGTGTGGTTTAGAAGTGAATTTTAGCTTCTCTTACTTCACTCCATATTTCCTGAATGCAGACAGTCCAACTGAGTTTGGAATCCAGGTAGTTTAGACATTACTGGTTCAAAAAAACTATCTCATCATATTCCTTGCTGGGTTCAACTGCAATGGAGCAGAATTTGGTTAAATGATAGACTCTGTATTGATTATAAACCTTAATATGGAGGAATTGGGTTAGAGCTGGAATTATTTATGTATATCAGATTTGGTAGAGGAGTTTCAGCCAATGGAAGGAGATAGGTAAAATATTATGGTGGCAATATCTACAACTCCCTACTTTAGTACATACAGTCAGCAGATGGCTATCCCCAGTGGGAAATAGAGGAAATCAGTTCCTTTTATCTTTAATGAGGTTTGAACTGTTTAAAAGTTTAAGACATAAATGAGTGGAACGGACTTTGTACAAACTCACCAACAAAGAATGGTTAGAGGTGTGTTACAGATATCATGAATCTAGTTTACCTCTTCCTACTTCCTTTATGTTGTATAAGATGTTTAATTGTTGGTAACTCAGCCCACAGGTCACGTTGTCAGAAGTTGCTGTCACATGATAAATGCTGGTGATGTTATGTGTATGGGGTGGATTATTCATATGATATGGGTGCGCCCAAGAACAGTTCGAAGGTGGACTGCTATGTACCATTCAGTTTGCTGGGCAGCCCAAACTACTCTGCCAGATATGGAAGATTCTCTTTTTTTCTACTGGGTCTAAGCAGAGATGGTGCCACAATCACTATGGATTTATAGATAAATATAATTGATGCCTCAACCTTGGTGGTGATTTTCAAATGTTGGAAAATATATGATGTAGATTGGAGCAAAGAGACTGTAATGTCTTTAAATAAGCAGCTAGGTCTAGGTAATTTTTCATATCTGAACTGGGATAAACTTTGGACAACTTTCTGTTTTAGTTTACAAATGCAAGACTTGATATGATGTAGCTACTTTTTTATATCATCAGTTTTTCTGTGTGGTTACAACTAGTTGTGTATTTTTCTTTCTTCTTTTTTGGCTCATGTTTAATTCCTCTAGGTCTTGTTGTTTTCTTTTCCTTTCCCCGTGTTCATTGTTATTGCATGTAACGTTGACAGATTAACAAAAGTTATATATCTGAAAAAAGATACACTCAAAATTCAAACCACATCTCAAGCAGACACAATGCACCACCAAAATATAGACACACCAAAATGACATTTAGAACTACAGCACTTACACAGCATGCCGCAAATATTCTCCAATCATCTGTTCGATAACTGGAAACTCATTAACAAAAATTACAATTCCATATTGAAAAAAGCAAATACTCAGCAGAATGTAAGGTAACTATACGCGTCTCTCTCTCGCTCTCTCTGTCTCCCTTTTTGTCTATAGCTATTTAAAATTTGTTTATCATTGCACATTTTCCTCTTTTGTACATATAACTCTACCACTGACAACAGACATAATTTATGTGAATAGTGGTAGTGTTACCCAAAAGTATTTTTCTTGGGATTAGGGGCAGGGTTAGCACATAGTAGTAAAGTGGGAAGAAAGCTTTTTTAAGGTAAGACTCAATTTTAGGGTTAGGGGCAGGGACAGGATCAGGGTTAAGGCAGAGGAGCAGCTATTTTTGCACCCAGAGTAGTTCCCTGATCTTTAAGTTGAGCAAAAAAAATGAAATAAAAAAACTCCTATTCTTAGACTTCAGGAGCCAGAGCTCCCATCTGCTTAGCATCCTTGGCACACTCTGAGCAGGACCTGAGTTAATCATAGGTTCATAGGTTCATACTAGGCTATCTGCCCTGGGGCAATTATGCGCCTAGCCCGATTCTGTATGGCTTACACCACCCCTTGATTTGAGTATACTGTGCCCTTTTTAAGGTTTAGTTTACTGTGCCTCTGTCTAATAGTGACACAGGAGTAATCCCTGGGACAAACCTACGATCCCCCATCCACCTATCGAGATTCTTCTTGAAGAGATTCAGTGAGGTGCTCTGCCTCACATGAACTGGAATTCTATTCCAGAGCGAAGGGAGCCCCTGAGTTATAGGTTCATAGGTTCATAGGTTTATACTAGGCTATCTGCCCTAAGGCATTTATAAGCCTAGCCCAAATTATTGTGGCTTACGCCACCCCTTATATGAAAAAATACTGTGCCCATTAGTTTGTTGTGCCTCTGTCCAGCAGTGACCCAGAGATGATTCCCGGGGTAAACCTACGATCTCCCATTTAAATAAACAGCCTTTACAGGGCTTGAACCCAGGACCCTATACACTATAGTCACTGCAGTTTACCACTAAGCCATCACAGAACCTGTCCCTCTAGCAAGTTCTATTTATTTCTGTGCTGAGGTTCAGGTCCCTCGAGCATGTGGCTCTAAGGGATTTAGATTTACTGAGGTGGAGCATATCCATTAATTCTGGATTTGACATAGCTTTGTATGTCAGGCATAGATCGCCTCGAAGTAGGCGGTATGCAACTGAGTAGAGCTGGAGTTTTTTTAACCGAGCAGCATATGGCATCTGTTTAAGACCCTTGATCCTCTTGGTGAGATACTTTTGGGGTCTTTCTAATTGCTGCAGGTGTCGGGTAAGGTACATCCCAAAAGGGGCATTGTATTCTATGATGGGCCTGATGAGGGATGAATAAAGGGGCACAATTACCTCTCTTGATCTAGATGTGAAACACTTCATGATGAGGTGGGCTATGTAGAAGGTCTTTCTAACCACTTTGGCAATGTGGTTTTCAAAGGAGAGATTGCTATCAACTTGGGTCCCCAGGTCCCTAATAACTTTCTCTGTACTTAATGGGTTTCCGTCTATGTGGTAATTTGTGGGCACATTGTTTTTGCCAAAGGGTATGACTATACATTTTTTGGCATTTAGCTTTAAACCATGGTGCTGGCACCAGTTATCTGTCTCTGTGAGACCCTTTTGAAGGATGTTTGTGTCAGCTGGAGAGTTGATTATGGCGCCCAGTTTGCAGTCATCTGCGAACTTGGTGAGCCATAGTCCTCCCACGTTTGCCTGTACCTCGGAAAAGTATATACCGAACAAGAGTGGTCCCAGGACAGAACCCTGTGGGACGCCACTTGTGACCGGTTTCAAGTCTGACATGGCTCCAGCAACTCTCACTCTGTGGGTTCTGTCTTTGAGCCAGTTTGCGACCCATCTTGTGACATAGGGGTTTATATTTAAGCTGGATAGCTTATCTATGATGCCCGAGTGGGGTATTGTGTCAAATGCCTTTGCAAGGTTCAGATAGGCTGTGTGGACTACCTTCCCTTCATCTATGGCTTTGGTGACTGTTTCAAAGAAGTCAACCAGGTTCAAAAGGCAGGACCTGCCCTTGACAAAGCCGAACTGGGTAGGATCTAGTGTCTGTAGGTCCCCAATGTCTTTGTTTATGAGCTCCATGATGATCCTCTCCATAGCCTTGCAGACTAAGCTAGTCAGGCTTATGGGGCGATAGTTTCCAGGGTCCGTAGAGGCTCCACCTTTGTGGAGTGGGACCACTGTTGCTGTACGCCATTCTGTGGGCACATATCCTGTAGTGAGGCTGAGATTGTATAGCTGTTTTATTTGAGGGATTAGTTCCTCATGTAGTTCATGTATGACGCAACCTGGGACGCCATCTGGTCCCATGGAAGCAGTGTTTTTTGCTTTGGAGAGGGCAGCCGTCACCTGAGCATGTGAGATGTTTGGGAGGCAGC
This sequence comes from Protopterus annectens, assembly GCF_019279795.1. Classification (NCBI taxonomy): domain Eukaryota; kingdom Metazoa; phylum Chordata; order Ceratodontiformes; family Protopteridae; genus Protopterus; species Protopterus annectens. Next base: position 1,286,023,973 of record NC_056726.1, on the reverse strand, counting down.
CCTCTGCCGGGATAGATACTTGCTCTTTTGGGGGGGAGGGGGTGGAGAGGTTTGCACTGAACCTGTCTGCCAGGATATTGGCGATGTCTGTGGGTTCAGTGTATTTTTTGTTGTTTAGAATCAACTCAGAACAAGTCTGGCAGTTGCATCCCAGGTTTCTAACATAACTGAAAAAAGCCTTATGATTGTCTTTGGTGTCCTGTGCAATTTTTCTCTCGAAGCTGGCCTTGGAGGATTTTATGAGGCATCGTAATTTTTTGCTAGTACTGATCAGAGATGCCTTCCCTATTAGGGATTTTGCTCTATCATGTAGTAGCTTCCTCCTTCTGTTGTACAGTTTATTTATGGCAGAGGTCCACCAGACTGGACGCCTGCCTTTGGATGATTGGGTTTTGGTTTTGTTTGGGATAGCATGATCCATGCATTCCTGGAGATGTCCGTAGAATGCATTTATATAGGATTCTGCAGTTTGGGCTGTAGTTTCCACTGGCCCTGGGGCCTTGAAGGATTCCACTTCGGTTTTGAGAAGTGAGAAGCTCACTTTTGAGAAGTTTTTCACTGTGGTTTTCTGGGCTGGGGGTGGGGTCGGGATGTGGACATCCAGTGAAATTAATTTATGGTCTGATCTTACCAATGAGGGATATACTTCTGGTGTGGAGCATAGAGTCCCCATGTTGGTAATGATCAGGTCTAGTATGTTGTCCCCTCTTGTGGGAGTGGTGACTAGTTGTTCCATAGCATTTGAGTTTATAATTTCCAGGAATCTTTGGGCTAAGGTGCTGGGGCTTGAGTAGTGCTTCCAGTCAATGTTTGGGTAGTTGAAGTCGCCCAATATAATGGTGTTCGGAGAGATCTTCATGTTCGCCAATGTTTTCAGGAAAGCCGAATGGGATTCCTGACTTTGAGAGGGTGGTCTGTAGGATGCTATAAACTGAAAAGCAGTCTTGCCCACTGTTAGTTGCACATGGATGGTCTCCGATACTGCAAAGCCACTAACCTGGAGGTGTGGATATCCTTGATAAATATGGAAACTCCCCTCCTTTTGTGGTTCGGTCCGGTTTTGGGGCGAAAAGCATGCTATGCGGTATAGCGTGGTAGTGCTGGGGTGGTCTCTGGAGCCTTGAACCAGGTTTCTGTCACTGCACAGATATCGATGTTCTCCATACTGAGGAGAGCTTTGAGTGCGTGCATCTTGAGGTTAAGACTTCTGGCGTTTAGCAGCATTACCCTTAGTTTCTTGTTCCTTGTGCTGTCTATGGGGTGGGTTTGACTTTTGAGCCTTACCTAAAAAATGCACTATGGGGGTGGCAAGAGCCTTTGCCAATATCCGAAAGCCCAGTGGTGACAGGTGCAAGCCGTCCCTAGCGAAGTAACGTGGCTTGTCGAGCATGTCATCCCAGGCTGACAGACACTGGATCCCCTTTGAATGACACCAAAATTTTAGCCAATTGTTAAAATCGATCATTTTGTCTTTGTACTGTGGCATCATTCTAGGTGAGGGTAAGATGCTGCTCAAGGTCAGGGTCATACCAGCCTGGGCTACATGATCAGAGAGCTCCTCTATGTCTCTTTTCATGTAGTCCAGGGAGGTACGTCTCAGGTCATTCACACCAGCATGTACAATGACTGAGTCATATTTGTATTTGCTTTGGAGTGACCTGAGTGCTTGCGTTATGTGTCAGATCCTAGCACCCGACAGGCAGCTCACTGTGACCTTCTCTTTATTCAGCCTGGTGAGCGGGACGTCAGTGTGTCTGACAATAGAGTCACCTATAACAAGAGTATCAGGTGTGTTATTTAGCCTTAAGGGCTGTGGCTGCTTGGCACACTGACTTTGTGAGTTATGTGTTATGTGTGTTTTGTTTTGAGGTAGCGTTTGCTTGGATGTCTGCTTTGGAGGTCTCTGTTGCTTAGGTAGATTTTTATTTAGAGCCTCCGAGTATGTTTTTGTGTATTTATGTGTTTGGTTCGCTGATGTGGGACTATGTGATACTGGAATTGTGTTGTGTGAGGTTACCTTCTCCTCCTAACTGGTTACACCAGTTTTGAGATGAGAGAGCTCAGCCTCCAGTTTGGCTAAATAGTTGCATCTCTCACATATATTTGAACCTGTTTGGAGGAGGAGAGGGTTGTCCGTGTACATGAGACAGTTGTAACATTGCCTCAAAATTTCCAGATTCACCAGCTGGACTGGAGAGGAAACCATTGACTGACCTTTGGACATGCTAGAGTAATAGGGAAACTGAATTTAAGACGGACCAATAGAGGACAGGGTAATCGTAGAGAGTATAAGAGTAAGTAGTGCTTATGGTTTAATAGTGCTAACTTGTAGGATTACTTAATTGGACCAGTGAAGGGCCTTAGAATGAGAATATGGTGTTTAAATTGAGAGATAGAGCAGTTCTAAGGGAAAAAGTGAAGAGCAGACTTTGTGGAGCCAGGAATAGTTTAAACCCAATTAGGCAGCGCCGCCCGCTGTTGCGCTATGCTCAAAAACGTGCAAAACCGCGCAAAAGAGGGTTTTAAGAGAGGAAGATGAAGGAGTTTTGGAATTGACCCAGAATGGCCAATAAAACTACAGTTTCAAGTCAGTAACCACTCCCACAAGGGCAGGCAGGCTGTTCAATGTGTTTCACTGCCACTGATCAACAGAGAGACTTTCCTTTAGCCCAAGCACAAAATGGCCTCACAGAAACTTACAAACAGTTCAAGAACAGCAAGCCTGTAACTGAACTTTTTTAAATCTCAGAAAAGTGGGAAAAAAGCAAGATTTTTTTTTTTGTTTTTTCAGAGATAGCAGAGGTTAACAAGTATCAACAAGTTATAACAGTGCAGTAAATGATCCCACACAAGAGTGCTAGGCCAAAGACAGATAAAATGCAAGTTTTGAGAAAAAAACGATTTTAAAAATAAGTGCAAACAGGAAATTCAGTAAACATCTCTAGGTTGTGCTCTAAATACAGTTACTAATGCAGAAATCAAATTTAACAAGGCAGGTAAGAGATTTATTTTATTGTTTTGCACTTCAGTTATATCCTTTTAGAGTGCTACAGCTTTATTTTTACTTTATTTGTTGATTTTGCCTTTAAATCATTCCAAAAGTCCCTAATACTTGAAGCTGCCTTGTCAAGGGAGCCTAAGTTTTGTTGTAATATTACACTTCTAAGCAGTGTTTCTTGGTATTATTACATCAAGACATTAGCAGTGCCCTTTATGGGTACAAATGCCCAGAAAGTAAAATGTATCTATAAAACTTCCCTTAGAACTAATACCTGTAAGTTAGTATGGGTAAACCAAAGCCACTGTGTGGAGACAGGCTTAGAGCAGCTAGTTTGCACATTAAACAACACTGGTATCAAATTCTAGTGCAAAGTCCCAGAGACTACCCAAGGAGACCTTTGCATCACCCAGTCCACAACCTACAGTAGCCTACCCAAATACAGGTCAGGACACCATGGATATGCAATTTCCAAATGTCTCCTTAGCCAGCTTAGTAGATACGGGTTTCCTGAGACAATGCAGCAATTGTCTTATGTTCACAGAGATCCATTTAATACTTAGAAAAATAAACATAGTATGTGGGAGATTCCCATACACAATTTCACTAAAGACAAAAATCTTGCATGCAAACAAGGTTGCCAAGAACACACACACACTACATCCACCACACAATGTCCACCACACACATAGACCAACCTATACTCAGTCACTAAAAAGCAATTTTCCCAACCCTGAGAAAGCTTCTAAGCCTATAAACGGTAATGTCTATCCTCAGCAATCTCTAAAGCACTCACCAAAAGCAACACCAAGCACCACACATATGACTACACCCAGTGGACCATCAAGAGCAAATCCCATCAGGCAAGCCAGCATATTACCCAGGAATCTTGTCATAGGGACTCTTTTGTATGACACACAGATGCCCCACTCGCCAGACAGGACAAGGAGAAGAGAATGGTTAGCTGCTTATCTGGATCCAGGATCCACCAAATCATGCACACACTCAAGTCACTACACTGCAGTTACCAGTATGATTCTAACAGTTCATGTGGGAGTTAATGACCTGAGATGTACTTCCCTGGTCTATATGAAGAGGGACATTGCTGATCTCTCTGCATATGTGACTCAGGCAGATATGTGCCTTGTACTGAACAGCATTTTACCTCCCCCAAGGATAATGCCACAGTATGAATAAAAAATGACTAACTTCAGTAGCGCAAGGCTTCAGTGCCTTAAACACATTTAGACCAGCAACTACACAGACAGGGACAAAAGTGGAAGAGTCTTGCACCAACTTATGCTCAACCAAACTTTGTATATCATCCACTTATACCAAATTCAAGCTATATTACTATGCCCTCCCCAAATCTATGCATAAATCGTAATCTCTCACACAACATAATTCATCTACTATCCACCCTACCACTATGTGGTTATATTCACCCTAACCCCGGACCTAACCCCCCGCCTACAGACATCCAATCTACCAACAGTCAAAATATTCACCTCATAACAATAAATATATGTAGTAAATGTAATAAAACCACCAAATTTCATGCCTGGCTATCAGTATATACCCCTGACATTGTGGCAGTGACAGAAACCTGGCTAAAACCACATATCTCGAACACAGAAATTCTCCCTCTAGGCTACTATACACTCTACTCTGATAGGTTACACAAACAAGGTGGGGGTGTAGCATTAATTTATAATGACACCCTAATAATCACTATCCATACTAAACCAGCACTTTGGCAACTTGGAATTCTTAATAGCATCTCTTCATATTAACAACACCAAACAACTTTGTATAGTTGTACTTTACATCCACCAGGCCATAATATTCCCACCCTTGAGGACTTTCTATTCTGGCTAAACAAAAATATATCACAGGAACCCATTATTTCAGGAGACACTAACATAAACTGGCAAACCCTTATCTCAAATTCCCCAGTTAACAGTATAAACTTATATAGTTTTACTCAACTCATTACTACTCCCACTCATGGCATATCCAGTCTATCTGAATCAATATTAGACTGGATACTAGTCACCCACTCTTAACATTTCTCCAGTTCAGGCACCCTAGCAAACTTAAGTGACCACCTCCCAGCCTATACCCATAAAACAAGCACCCACACTACAAAAAATCATTCCTACAAAACAACCAGGAACCTCGACCACTTTAACCAAACCACTTTTACCAACATCCTAAAAGATCAAAATTGGGCCCTTTTAAAAACTCTACCTTTAGATGATGCCATACTTTATTTCAATAAAATCTTCCTAGACACTCTCAGTAGCCTCGCACCAATGTGCATCAAATGTATAAAACTTAACCATGCCCCCTGGCTAACAAAATCAACTAAACAAGCCATTCTTGCAAGGGACTGTGCCCGGAAAGAATGGCGTAAAAATAAAACAATGCAAACTGAACTACATTTCAACCATGCCGCAATAAAGCCAAAAATCTAGTAACAAATTATAAGAAAAATTTCTTCGCAGTACAACTAGTCAACCAGCAAAACAATCCAAAAAGGTTTTGGAAGTCTGTCTCCTCTTTGCTAAATCCAGGAACCTTACATAACACAATACCCTGCCCAACAAACAGCCAATATGTTTAACTCCCACTTTATTACTTCCATACAGAAATTAGTCAATGGCTCCAATACTGACAGAAAACTAAAGTCTAAAAACCCAGATGACCCAGTACTAGAAAACAATATCTTTCCCCCATCACTACCAACAAACTCTTCTCCTGCCTTTACTATCCGACCAGTATCCACATCCTTAGCACTCAGACTGCTATCCAAACTAAAGCCATGTTCCCTATATGCTGATAAACATCCACCCAAACAAATACAACTTGCTGCCAATGCAATTGCATACCCTGTTAGTATTCTTATAAATTGCTTCATCGCAGAATCTTATGTCCCTAATATATGGAAAAAATCTATTGTAACCCCATTACGCAAAGTTGGGAATTCCAATGAACTCTCCAGCTATCGCCCTATCTCTATACTCCCCCCCACCTCTATCAAAAATACTGGAAAAATGTATGCATGCTCAACTTTTCAAACACCTCAGTGACAATCATCTCCTTGCCCCAACCCAGCATGGTTTCTGTCCAGAACACAGTACCATTACTGCACTACTGTCCTTTACCGACACAGTAAACAAAGCCTTAGATGCCAGCCTAGCTACATCAGTAATTCTGCTAGATCGGTCTAAGGTGTTTGACACTGTGTCTCATGCTTTACTGCTAAAATAGCTAGGAAAATTGTGCTTCTCCTCTAATGCTCTAACATGGTTTTTCTCTTACTTAGCTAACAGAGAATCAGTCAAATGACTGAATCACCAGTCAGAATACCAAGCCAATCATAAGGCGTTCCCCCAAGGATCCATTCTCGGCCCTCTAATTGTTAATGCTTTCATAAATGATCTACATAAGGTTTCACCACATAGTAAACTCATTCAATATGCAGACAATTCCACCATTATCTCCTCCTCTGACAACTTCTCTGATCTTCTAAAACTCACACAAAACTCATTTACATCCATTGAATCCTGGCTAAATGATTCTCAACTTCTACTGAACCCAAAAAAATCCAAACTCCTACTTTTCTCTACAAAACCAACACACATAGATTTTAAAATTTACTCACAAAATAAGACAAAAATTGAACTAGTAAACTTTTCAAAACTACTACGTTTAACTATCCACAATAAGCTCACATTTGAGCAACGCATCCTTAATACAATTAAGAAAACCCATTTCAAACTAGGTAAACTTTATCTCCATAAACTTTATCTTGACACCAACATGAAAGTTAAGCTAGCCAACACACTATTCATTCCCTCCCTCCCTTCTCTATGGAAGTCCAATTTTTACCAACCTACATTCAACCCTTTTTAATAGGCTTCAAGCATTCTATTACTTCTTCTTCTTCTTTCGGCTGCTCCTGTTAGAGGTCGCCACAGCAGATCAACTGTTTCCATTTCTTCCTGTCCTCTGCATCTTGCTCTGTCACACCAACCACCTGCATGTCCTTTCAAACCACATCCATAAACCTTATCTTAGGCCTTCCTCTTTTCCTGTTAGATGGCAGCTTCATCCTTAGCATCTTTTTCCCAATATACTCTGCATTCCTCCTCAGCACATGTCCAAACCAATGTAATCTTGCCTCCCTGGCATTGTCTCTAAACCTTCTAACCTGGACTGACCCTCTAATATACTTATTCCTAATCATGTCCATCCTCGTCACACCCAGTGCAAATCTTAACATCTTCAACTCTGCCACGTCAAACTCTGACTCCTGCCTTTTTGTCAATGCCACTGTCTCCAACCCATATAACATAACTGGTCTCACTACCCTCTTGTAGACCTTCCCTTTCAATCTTACCGGTACTCGTCTGTCACAAATCACTCCTGACACTCTTCTCCACCCACTCCATCCAGCCTGCACTCTCTTCTTCACCGCTCTTCCACACTCACCATTACTCTGAACTGTTGATGCCAAGTATTTCAACTCATCAACCTTCACCACCTCCACACCCTGCATCCTCACCATTCCTCTATTCTCCCTCTCATTCACACACATATATTCTGTCTTAGTCCTGCTGACCTTCATCCCTCTTCTCTCTAGAGCATGTCTCCACCTCTCCAGGGTCTCCTCCACCTGTTCCCTACTCTCACTACAGATCACAATGTCATCTGCAAACATCATAGTCCATGGGGACTCCTGTCTGATCTCGTCTGTCAACCTGTCCATCACCATTGCAAATAAGAAAGGGCTCAGAACTGATCCTTGATGTAATCCCACCTTCACCTTAAATGCATCCGTCACTCCCACTGCAGACCTCACCGCTGTCACACTACCCTTGTACATATCCTGTACCACCCTTACATACTTCTCTGACACTCCCGACTTCCTCATACAATACCACAACTCCTCTCTAGGCACCCTGTCATATGCTTTCTCTAAATCCACAAAGACATAATGCAACTCCTTCTGACCTTCTCCATCAACACTCTCAGAGCAAACATCGCATCTGTAGTGCTCTTTCCTGGCATGAAACCATACTTCTGATCACTAATCATCACCTCCCTTCTTAACCTAGCTTCCTCTACTCTTTCTCATAACTTCATGCTGTGACTGATCAGTTTAATCCCTATGTAGTTACTACAGCTCTGCACATCACCCTTATTCTTAAAAATCGGTACCAAAACACTTTTTCTCCCTTCTTCAGGCATCCTTTCCCTTTCCAAGATTTCATTAAACAATCTAGTTAAAAACTCCACTGCCATTTCACCTAAACACCTCCATGCTTCCACAGGTATGTCATCTGGACAAACAGCCTTTCCATTCTTCATCTTCTTCATAGCTATCCTTACTTCCTCCTTGCTAATCCACTGCACTTCATGATTCACTATCCGCACATCATCCAACCTTCTCTCCCTCTCATTCTCTTCATTCATCAGCCCCTAAAAGTACTCTTTCCATTTGCTCAACACACTCTCCTCACCTGTGAGTACGTTTCCCTCATTATCCTTTATCTCCCTTACCTTCTGCACATCTTTACTAGCTCGGTCCCTCTGTCTAGCCAATCGGTACAGGTCCTTTTCTCCATCCTTAATGTCCAACCTTTTATACAACTCTTCATACACCTTATCCTTAGCCTTCACCACCTCTCTCTTTGCCATGCACCTCATCTCCTTGTACTCTTGTCTACTTTCTTCATTTCTCTGACAATCCCACTTCTTCTTCACCAAACTCTTTCTCTGTATACTCTCCTGTTCTTCTTCATTCCACCACCAGGTCTCCTTGTCCTCCTTCCTCTTTCCAGATGTCACACCAAGCACCTTTCTAGCCATCTCTCTTACTAGCTCTGCTGTAGTTACCCAGCTATTCGGTAACTCTTCACTGTCACCCAGTGCCTGTCTTAACTCTTCCCTGAACATCACCTCACAATTCCCCTTTTTCAATTTCCACCATTTGATCCTTGGTGCTGCCCTCACACTCATCTTCCTCTTCTTTATTAACAACATCATCCTATAAACCACCATCCTATGCTGCCTAACTACACTTTCCCCTGCAACCACTTTACAGTTTCCAATCTCCTTCAGACTGGCCCTTCTACATAAGATATAATCCACCTGTGTGCATCTTCCTCCACTCTTGTATGTCACCCTATGTTCCTCCCTCTTGTTAAAATACATATTCATCACAGCCATGTCCATCCTTTTCGCAAAATCCACTACCATCTGACCTTCTGCATTGCTTTGTTTAATACCATTGCGACTGGCACAAAGAAATGCACTGGCTTTTGTATCCGCAGTGGCTGGGTTTCAAGCATGCTATTACAAAATAGCTACATTTGCCTCTGGTCTGTCTAACCTACACATCATTGCCAAGCTATAGCTCAGCTCAGCTGGTTTGAATTCCCCCACTACCTACACTACACTCAACTTACTCTTGCCCACAGTTTACTATTTAAACCAAATAACTGCCCTGCACTCCTATCTATTCTACAAGCAAACACACCTACCCATACACTCAGATCCACCAATAAACATCTCATAAATGTATCCAAACCTAATAAGAGAGCTGGTCAGTGTCTGTACCCCCACATCATTGCCAAGATATGAAATGCCATCCCCTCTCACATCACTCAACTTGAATCAGTGAAAACCTTTAAATCTGCACTAAAACATTTTCTAAACAACCCCATCTGTTCCAGTACCACAAACCCCAAAACACCATAACCATTGGTTTCCCCTATTTTCACATAATACCTTTATGACCTTAAAAACAGTCAGCATGTAACAGCCACAAAATGTACATTTTCTGCTGTTTGCCTATTGATGATTGTGCTTCTATTTCTGTTTCTATTTCTATGTTTTTTTCCTATTTGTATTTTTATTTTTAATTTTTATTTCTTATTTTCCATTATCAGCCTCTTTTATCACAATCATTATTATACTTGTGACTATATTAGTGTATTCAGTATCATTATTACAATGAAGCACCTTTCCATATGTTGTAAATATAGGTATCTCTTCTAACAATCATGTTACCATTTATGTAATATATATGTATATTTCTGCTTTTTATTATACAGTGTTTTTGTGGAGCTTTTATCCCTGGGCCTCCACTGACAGTGAGTCACTTGGCCCAGTGAACTTTCCCGGTTAACAAATGTCAATCAATAAATAAATAAATAAATTAGAAAAAAGCATAACTCTACATTGATTAAACAGGAAGATGCCTTGGAATTTATCCACTTGCAAATCACCATAAAGTCCCATGCCATAGCTTAGCAAGCTATAGGCCACTGTCTATGTCCCTTGAATCCCATAGCTCATACCTAGACCTACTAGAGACAGTCACCATTAAACCATATACCCTATGCATGGGAGACTTTAACTACCCCTCTGTAGACTGGGAAACATACACTGCCTCATACTCGCAGGCTCACTGATTCCTGGACTTTATTAAGTTAAATATCCTTGACTAGATAGTGTGCACACCCACCAGAGGTTTTAACATACTGGACTTAAAACCCACAAATATGGGACAGTGTTGTAGTCCCCCCACCCCCACTGTGTCACATTTTCACTGGTGAGATAATACCACAAAGCTGTTTCCTTTAAAATAAAAACCAGGTTGGTAATCCCAGTACACCCTGTAACAGTTAAGAAATATTCCAAAGCAAATGACACCCTACAAAGTGAAATTTATCAAAATTTAATGCCCCTCCCAATCCCAAGCCCACAATAACCTAGGCAAAATTATTCACACAGAGACCCAGAGGCTGCTATACCTTTTAAAAGTAAGTCCTGAACAAACTCTTAAAAAGTGTGTGTGTGTGTGTGTGCGCGTGCATATAAACAAAAGAAAAACAGTCATGGCTAAAATCATGAAAGAAGCTCTTGAATTAAACTAAATAGGAAACTAAGAGCAGTAACTGAAACCAACAATGCCAATTACAAGGTCAGGATAGCATCACAGACTGAAGACAACCACAAGGCCTTCTACAGGTATATCCAAAACCACAAGGTTCATAGGTATTTACTAGGCTAATCACCACAAGGGCCTTTTTAAGCCTAGCCATGCATCCCAAATCTCTAACAAGTTCTGATAGCCTTAATAAGTATAAGTAGGGGTTTGGGAGATGTAACATTTACAAGCAGGGGCCAGGGAGATGAACAATTTACAGGTTGCTTGTGTCCATTAGAGACTTAGGTGCCAAACCAGGGATGAATTTCCTGTTCCCCATCCAATAGTCCAAGTTGCACTTGAATTGGGTTAGGGAGGAACTCTGATTCACATGGATGGGGAGCTTGTTCCGTAGACAGGGTAGTCTCTGGGATACATACCTGTCTCTCCAGCAGGTCCTATTTATATCACAGGCAAGGCTTAAGTCTTTAGAATGGGTAATTCTGATACTGTTTGTTTTATAAATATACAGCAGTTACATTGAAGTGGGGGTCTGACAATGTTCTGCATGCCAGGCATAGATCTCTCTTCAAAAGTCTGTAGGAGACAGACTACAGGGATAGGGCCTTGAGGCGGTCTGCATAGGACAGTTTACTTACGCCCTGTATTTTTTTAGTGAGAAACCTCTATGGACATTCCGATTGTTGGATATGCCTGGTTAGGTACATACCAAAGGGGAAATTGCACTCAATGATAGGTCTGATGAATGCCAAATACAGTGGAATAATGACTTCCTTGGACTTAGATGCCATACCTTTGTTTATAAGTTGTGCAACATAGAATGATTTCTTCAGCACTGCAGACATGTGATGGTCAAAGGCTAGATTGCTATCTATGTGTATCCCTATGTCCCTGACTACTGGGTCAACTGTAAAGGGAGTGTTATCAATTTAATAGGATGGATGGCTTCCAAAAGGATACTATTATGCATTTCTTGGCATTTAGTTTTAGTCCATGGCTCTGACACCAGTTGTTTGTCTGTGTCAGCCCCTCCTGGAGAACATTTGTGTCAGTGTGAGATTCAATGACAGCCCCTAATTTGCAATGATTTATAGGTTCATAGGTTAGTACTAGGCTAACTGCCCATTTGGGCTATTTGAAGCCTAGCCAGTTACCCCACGTGAGAATCAAACCCTGCACCTTGTGTCATTAAGGTAAACACCTTAACCATTATGTCATCCTCCACCCTTATGTATTTATTTATTTATTTACATTTGTTTACCGGGAAATTCCGATTGGACGCAGGTCCTTTTTCAGTGAATGCCCGGGGAGAAAAGCTCCACATCATGTACATGATAAAGATACAAAGTTGCAGCAATAGTAAACAACAATACAGGTTGTTGGCTTTAATACAATAACAAGATATTGATTATCAACAGTATATACAGAAAATGTTGCAAGTTAAGATAGTTTCTTATTTATAATATTAGTAAAAACATTGTCAGACAAGATGTTAAAGTATGTAAAGATAACTAGCTATTTCTGATTGTGGTTAGTAGTGGCGGTAGTATAGTTGGGTTAAGAGTCTAGGTAGGGGGGTAAGGGTGGGGGTGTTAGTCTGGATTAGAACAAGGACAAAGCCAGTTCAAATTTAAGTGGAATTTGAGGGCAGTCTTGAAAAGGCTGCTGGAAGGTAGAGTAGTTATAGAGGGTGGAAGATAGTTCCAAAGTTTAGATATGGTACATGAAAATATGTCTTCTGCTGAGTTTTTGGGTTTGATAACAGTGAGTTGATTTTTTTTTGCTTGATCTTAGCGGCCTAGTGGGGTGATAGGGTTGCAGAAGAGTTTGAAGGGAAGGGATGTTAAGGGGGTGGTTAATACGTTTATGAGCGAGGGTGAGTTGATTAAAGTGAAGGAGTTGTGGGAGTTCTAGCCAGTTTAGTTCTTTAAGGGAGATACAATGATGGCTGTGGTAGGAGGTTCCAGTGGCAAATTTAGCAATTTTGTTGTAACAAGCATACAGCTTGTGTAGGTCTGTCTGTCTAAGGTTGGTAAGTATTGGAGATGCATACAGTAGGGTGGAGATTAGCTGTGAATTGGCTATGGAGATTCTAGCTGCCTTGGTTAGCAATTGGCAGCTTCAATATAATGCACCAAGTTTCTTGTGACCTTTTTTTTTATTGTGAGAGATATGTGGGTGTCAAATCTAAGTTTGCTGTCTATTTCCACACCAAGTAATTTTGTGTGTTCTGATGGAGAAATTATGGTATTGTCTTTGGCAAGAATGTTGAAGTGGGGGTATTTTGGGTGACTTTGGAAGGTTAAAACAGGAGAAGTTTTGTCTTACTTGGGTTGAGTAGGAGATGAGCATTGGATAGCCAGCTTTCTACAGATGAGAATGATTCTTGTGTGATTTGTTGTAGTTCTGGTAGAGTCATCTGAGTACTGTATAAGAGATGCTTGTGTGATGGAGGACTGGTCCAAGGACTGATCCCTGAGGGACTCCACTTGTGACTAGCCTCTTTGTAGAGGTGGACTTCCCAATTCTAACCTCCTGGGTCCTGTCTCTTGGCTATCCACTGGGTGACATACATCATCTGCAAATTTAGTCAGCCAGAGAGCACTGACATTGGCTTTGACTTCTGAGAAGTAAATGCCAAAAAGGAGTGGTCTAAGGACTGATCCCTGAGGAACTCCACTTGTGACTGGTCTCTTTGTAGAGGTGGACTCCCCAGTTCTAACCTCCTGGGTCCTGTCTATTGGCTTTCCACTGGGTGACATATGGGTTTTTACCTAACCTCTTGAGTTTGTCAACAATGCCCAAGTGGGGTATTGTGCCAAATAACTTGGCCAGGTCAAGGTAGGCAGTGTGAATGATTTTGCCCTCATCCATTGCTTTGGTGACCTTCTCAGTGAAGTCCACCAGGTTGAGTAGGTATGATCTGCCCTTGACGAAACCAAACTGGGCTGGGTCCAGTGTCTGGAGGTTTGCTATATCTCTGTTGATCATCTCCATGATAATTCTTTCCACATAAGACTGGTGAGACTTATGGGTCTGTAGTTTCCAGAGTCTGTAGATGGCCCACCTTTGTGCAGAGGGATGACTGTTGCCTTTCTCCATTCATGAGGCATGAAGCCTGTTTGGAGGCTACAGTTAAACAGTAATTCCAGAGACCCTAATAGATCATGTTTCATGCTATTTAGAAGGCATCCTGAGATATTGTCTGGGTCCTTAGTCTTAGAGAGAGTTGATTAATCTGGTTTCTACAGATACCTGCCACAATTCAATAACTTTCTGAAAATATACCTTCCAACATAGCATAACATCCCTTAAATCCTTCAGCACTTACTTTTTCCTTCAACTATTTGTCAGTACACTATAACTTGTTAATAGAGAGAATGCAGTTTAAGGCACTTAAAAATATAAGGCTACTATTTAAATCATAATTAACTACATACTTAAATCATATGAAAATATATACCTTGCATAATTATGCATCTGTTTTTCAGTTTTCCTTTGACATAAAGCATATTGTAAACATTTTACTTGACTCATTTGCGAATTACAAGTTATGTATTTAGTGAAGAATAAACATGAGGCATGCGTCTAAAGTATTTGGCTAAAGCGATGGATCTGATGTTGGGCCCTTCAGATGAGCCACCAGTCAAAAAGGCCAAAAAGTCTAGACCCGAACTGACTGCTGCACCTCCCTTCCAGCCACAGCTCTCAAGGCTGGTGAAAGCCCAGAGTCTGAGCCATGGTGGGTACCCAGGTGGAAGCCATTAAAGAAGACAAGGGCACATCCCAGAGGGAATTGCAGGTGTCTGAATCTGTTGCATAGAGGGAACCTAGGCTCATCATATCCGAGGGTCTGCATGAGGTCTCACAAATTGTAGTTTGGGAGGACATTAGCACTGATACTGTGGAGTGCCATCTGGAGTCTGGCCCTCCCACCCTTCACTGGATCTCCGATACCTCGACGTCGGAGTCCAAAAATCTTGCTCCTCAGCTGATGCCTGCAGCCTCCAAACAACTTTCTGACTGGCAGGTCTTCACTCAAGGCCTTTTAAATACCTTCTTAGCACTACACCAGGCCACTACGGCATCTACACCCAAAGATAGACTTGCTCCAGATGTCTCATCCAAAGAAGAGGATTCATCAGGGGATGAATCTCTCACTTACACCTCACAAATTGCTTCCCCTCTGGGGTATGCTTCCCCAGAGAGGGAGTCCAATGGCACAGACTCCCCAGGAGAAGATATCACCTTCGGGAAAACCATTGCTCTGATGAAAGTATTCTTTAAGTGAGACAGCAGTCAGGTCATAGAAAGTCACAAGAAGTATTATAACCTCTTGCAAATGGAGTCTCCCAAGCCATCTGCTGTACCTCCAGTGCACCCTGCCTTCCTGGATGCATTCCTGCCTGCCTTCCAAAACCCTGATTCCTAACCTCCTACACCCAAACATCCAGCCAGATTTTATGAGGTCCCTGAGGATGCTAAATTCTTGTATAAAGCTCCTTCTGCAAACCCTTCAGTCATTGCTGTGGCTACTGACAAAACTGATAAGCTACTCCCTTCCACTTCCCTCCTGCCCTCTGACTAGGAGAGCAGGTTAATGGAGCACCTAGGGAAAAAGGTCTATACTTCTGCTACTCTGCTACCCTAGCAGTAAGAGCAATTAACTACCAAACCTAAGTGTGTCTTTGGTCAACTCTCTTATGTCCAGCCATTTTACAAAAGATAGCCCGTTGATGTAGTGTTCTTGGTCTTAGAGAGAGTTTACAGAGGTAGAAGTTACCAAAGAGAAAGAAGTGCAACTTAGTGGATTGTACAGACAGCAGTTACTGCTAGGGTGCATGTGATGTCCTGGATCTCTCTCTATCTCTGTTGAAGTTGGCTGTAACAAATGATGGGCACAAAATGGATGCCAGCACACACCTACCTCAAAACTGAATGCTGCCAGAATCAGCAACTACAGAGTGGGTACTCAAGAGTCAGGCAAGTGAAAGGGGGAAGGCAGGGTGGGAAACTATATAGCAGCATATAGAAGAGAAGGACATCTAAAGTTATGGTAAGATTTTACACAACAATACTATGTCCTTCTATTCATATGCTGCTGTATTAATAACACAAGGGAGAGTGCAAAAGCTCCTGCATTAAGATTTGGGTGAAGGAATAGAAGCACTTTCCACAAATACATGAAGGATGGCTCTGGCAAACCTTGCTCTGGCCCTAGAAACAATGTCCAACTTGTAGTGTTTGGTAAAGTTATGGACAGAGGATCATGTAGCTGATTCTAAAATGGCAGCTGTAGCCAGACCCTTGAAAAAGGCTCCAGAGGAGAATACTACCCTACTGAAGTGTGCCTTTACTGGGAAGGAAAGCCTTCTGCCATGGGCTGTATAGCAAAAGGTGATGGTTTTAGATATCCAAGAGGATATGGTTTGCTTGGAAACAGGGTGTCTCAGGGCTCTTGGGTGGTAAGACACAAAGAGCCTGTCCGATTTATGGATGAGTTTAGTCTTGGCCAGATAGTATCTAAGTTGTCTGTGAACATCTAGGGAATGTAGAATCCTTTCAGCCAGCTTTTGGGGTGAACGAAGGAATGTGGGTAGATTGATGGCCTGATTCAGGGACAGCTCACTGACCAATTGTGTTATGAACACAGCAGCATATGAATAGGAGGACATCCCTTAAGTCCTTCAGCACTTACTTTTCCTTCAAGTATATGTCAGTACACCATAGCTTGCTAATAGAGAGAATGCAGTTGTAAGGCACTTAAAAATATAAGGCTACTACTTTAAATCATAATTAAATACATACTTAAATCATTTGAAAATATATACCTTGCATAATTATGCATCTCTTTTTCAGCTTTCCTTTGACATAAAACATATTGTAAACATTTTACCTGACTCATTTGTGAAGAAATTACAAGTTATTATATATTTAGCGAAGAATAAACATTAGACATAATATTTTCCACAACAGTCTCCCCCATTTGATACTAAAAGTGTCACATAACACACAGTTATATTTTAATTCTTTTTAATTCGATACAAATATGTCTTAGTATCACAGCATTCATCATCTACAGTGAGTTGACACTCATTTACTTTATGTTCATGATCAGATATGTTCTTTATTTATTTATTTAGTTGTCTTTGTTTACCTGGAAAGTCCAACTGAGTAATATATTTTCAGAGGAGGCCCAGGGAGAAAAGCTGCATTTGCTTACACTGCATTATACTAAGTTCCAGTCAAACACAGAGTAGTTACAGTTCTATTTACATTTATACACAAATAGTAGTTAACATTTATATATTCTAAGATTTTACAGAGGTAGACGTCACCAAAGAGAAAGAAGTGCAACTTAGTGGATTGTACAGGCAGCAGTTATTTATAAAATGCGTTTTGTCATTTCAGTAAAAGTTTGAGAACATTTAAGGAAAGTATTTGGAGAGTATGGTACAGTGAACACAAAGTTATAACCTTGTGATGAGCATGTACAAGAACAGGATTGGTTAAGATGTTGTTTAAGCAGTGGTTTAAAAGTACTGACTTTTATGAGTGGCATTGCGTGTGTGGGTGATGTCAAGCATTTTGTAATTACAGCCATTAAAACAGAGAATATTAAAATAATTAAAAGAATAATTCTGATTATCGTAATGATACCTTGTAATACACTGGTTCCCACGTTACCAAATGCACTGTCCAGCCATCCAAAAAGTGTCTATTATTTAGCTGTATCATCCAGGTTTTTGGCCCTTTTCTCTCCATAAAACTGACCACCTTTTCTTGTTCATCATGATAGTCACTGATATAGGAACAATGACGTCCTAAGAGGGCAGATGACCCCCTTAGCTAGCATTATGTTGAGTGCCTATTGATTTTGTAGTACCACAGTTTGAATTTCAGTCATTCTTAATTTGCCATCCTGATATGATGTGAAGTGTGATTTGCTACCTCCTGAAGGACTTGGGCAAGCATGGTGATCTTGAATATTGTTCTTTGCACTTCACACACATGAACAAAAGACAAAAATACTTGTTCTGCCCATTTATTTCTCAGTCTGCCTGCTGGAGGTTTCTCAAAATGTTGTATAGCAGGGATGATATAGCCCACAAAACAACATCCAGACCAATTTGTAGGCAACCAGGGGTAGGCACGATCACCACAAGTATAATAACAATCTTTCATCATGCCCATGTCATGCCCCCAGTCATAGCTTTTTAGGTTTAATAAGTTCAACACACTTTCATGTCTAGTGTCATTACATTTGTTGGTTCCCACTGGCGTAGTCCCATTCCTGGCATAACTTGTGTCTCCATGATTTGTTGTTCCAAGCTGAAGAGGCGCAACCTTTGAAAAGTCAGTCAAATTATGCCAAGTCAAGTTAGAATCACTAAGTTCCTTCTCAAATGTCAGTTGCGATGCAGGAATCAGAATCACAGGAATTCCTGCCTTAGAATGATGAGGTATATGTGAACACACTCAGTAGTTTGTCACATTTAAGTCCACGGCATATTATCAAAGAACTGATAGAAAACTATTTTCTCTTGACCAGTTTCTAAGAGGAAATAGCAACAAAACAAGATAGAAATACTTGCTGCCAGTGGATTAATCGTGGACTGCCATCTGAATTGATTTTCTTTAATCCTTCACTGGGACAGATGGTTTGTCCTTCGTCCTTCAATATCCCTTTGCTGACAAAGATGATTTGTTTGGGGTCTCCACATGATAAGTCTTTTTACAATGAAATGAATGAGTCATTGCGTCGAGTTAAATTATAATCATTTGAATGAATCATAGGTTCATAGTGTTTACTAGGCTAATGACCACAAGGGCCTTTTTAAGCCTATCCATGTATCCCAAATCTCTGTCAAGTTCTGGTACCCTTAGTAAGTGCAAGTAGGAGCTTGGGAGGTGAAACATTTACAAGCAGGGTCCTGGGAGATGAACCATTTACAGGTAGCTTGTGTCCATTAGAGACACAGGTATCAAACCAGGGATGAATTTCCTGTTCCCTACTCAACTGCCCAAGTTACGCTTGAACTGGGTATGGGAGGAACACCGCTTCACATGGATGGGGAGCCTGTTCCAGAGAAGAGGTAGTCTCTGGGATAAATGCCTGTCTCTCCAGCATGTCCTATTTATATCATGGGCAAGGTTTAAGTCTTTATAACTGGTAATATTGGTGTTGTTTGTTTTGCAGATATGCAGGAGGTCCATCAGACTAGGTTCTGACAATGCCTTGTATGCCAAGCATATATTTCCCCTTAACAGCCTGTAGGTAACAGTGTCTAGCTTTGTAAACCTGCATAGCTTACTGCAGTGAAAGTAGTGAGCAAAACATGGAAAGGGCCTTTCCACTTTGGACTCAAACAGTTCTTTCTTTGGAAAGTTTTAACATAAACCTAATCACCTGGCTGCAGTTTGTGACAGGGCTGGTCAGAAGGTTGAGGAAGAGCTTCTCATACTGTTCTTTGATACTGCTGCAAGAAATTAATAAGTTTTGTACAGTAAGACAATAAAACATCATCCTTTAGAGTAAATTCTTCATTTGATGCAGGGGGAGTAGCTAGAAGGGCCATGGGTCTTCCCATTAATATCACATAGGGACTCAATCTCCTTGTAGTATTTAATGATAAGGGAAGTGCCTCTGACCATTTAATGTTTGTTTTAGCACAAATCTTTGAAATCTTATTTTTAAGGGTCCTATTAACCTTTTTTACTAATCCAGATGACTGTGGATGGTTAGGGCAGTGAAGATGTAATCTAATGTTAAAAATGTTACAAAATGCCATTCAGTCCAGGTATCTTGGACTCTCTGCATTCCCTTGTTTGGGAATTCTCCTTTCCAGTGTCCAAATTTACCACAACTGAAGCAAGATCCATCAGATTGTTGGCAAAACTTGGAATTCACTGTCAACCAATCTTACCCTCGAACCCTCCCTTAGTCTACAAAAAAAGGCTTAAAACAGTATTTCAAAATTCACTGGCTTTGTCCCTGTACCAACCCCGATTAATCTCCATATTAATTACCCTACCTAGATAGTAATCTGAGCATTCTTACTCAAACTGTTTGTTGTTACCTGAGGATTTTTAAGATGACACACTGTGTAACTTGAAGGTCCCTGTTGGGAGACTTCTCTAATCTAATCTGTAAATATGTTTTACTCTATGTGATATTTTACTATGTATCTAAACTTCTGTGTAATCTTTATATTTTGTAACTGGAGCTTTTCTCCCCGGGCCTCCGCTGAAAATGAACATATATGCAGTCAGACTATCCCGGTCAACAAATGTAAAATAGATAAATGAGGCAGGAGGAGCACGGCCATCTAATTTTTGCCAACCAGATATACCTTGTTCCCCTTGACCAGCACTTTTAATAAACCCCCTAGCAACTTCTCTCCCTTTCACTCGCCTCTGCCTCATCCCCTTGGGGCTTCTAAATGCCTTATTTGCAAAGTTAAGAGCTTATCCTCAGTATTTTTCTCAGTTTTTCCTAATACTCGGTACAGTGATCTTCAGCACTTAATAAGGACTCCTTGCCAGTCTATATGCACTTGCTTTATTTGATTTTGTACAGGGCCTTGCAGTCCCTAAATAAAAGCAGTTGCAATAGCTGGCTTAGCTTGTTCTTCTGGACCTGGTATTCCTGAATGTCAACCAAATGCTGCTTTGAGATTACTCAAATAATATGCAAGGGCACACACTTCCATAATTTTATTTAACAATCCTGTCCTTTTCTCTAAAACTGTGTTTCCTGTGGGAACAAAATCTGTTATTTTAGCCTTTTTCAAGTAATTGTTTTCTTATTTTATCTGAAGCTACTACCTGAAGTAGCTGGTTCAAATCTCTCAAAGTAGAGTTTTAACGTTCTATTATAGTTTTTAATTCCTCCTTAAATCTTAATGGATCTTCTCTAGTGTTTGGAAAACTTTAGGACATGGTATTCAGATTAGCAGGGATCCAAGGGCAATGAACAAGCTGTCTATTACTGGCCCCCCGTATTTCTCTGAGTGGTGCCAAAAAATCCTCTCCAGAGACAACAGCATTTTGTCATACCCTGTCATGTAAGCATGACTGGAGAGCCACAGATGCACAAAATACTAGTGCACTGGTGGAGAGGTAGAAATTTGTTGGAAATGAGAGGAGGAAAAATAAGAAACCTCTGTGACTGCGGATGCCTGTTCTGAACATGCGGAAAGAACAGGGGAACTAGACTGAGATGTAACAATACTGCAATGACATGGCATCCAGTGAACAGCTGACCAAAATTTAGGGGTCTGAGAAACAGTGGACTCTTGCACAGGAGCTGACCTTCCCAGTGTACTGTATATAGCTACTGGAGGATTATCATCCTCTTCTGAAATCTCTTCTTCTTTGGCCATCCCCAGTTTCTTCCAAACCTACCAAGACAGGATCCTTTTTACTGGTCTGTACTGCATTCATAACCTCTTTTACCTGTTGCAGCAACTTCTTCTTAGTATCCTGTAATCCCTTTAATGCTGTAAATCAGAGAATACTGAATGTCATGAAAAGTTGTCCTTTAGCAAATAAATGTTCATTCTGAGAAATCTATAGCTGAGGACAGATGTGCATGTTATTCTTAAGCTTATCTAGAGACAAGCTGCAATAAAAGCCAAAACACTATTTTTTAAGGGTAAAAGTTAATGTTTTCTGAAAACATACAAGCTGTTTTTCCTATCTGGGAAGGGAATAAGGATAAGGATAAGACAAAAATAGGAGGAAAAGAGTGTAAGTAGCAGCACAAGCTGTAACATGTGTCTTAGCATGGATAGCTTTAATTTTAGGTTAGGTTTTACCTGTTTGCACAACTGTCAGTTTGGGATAATTGTTCTTTTCAGGAAGGTTAAACTTCATTATTAAAATATGTAAATAGTTTTGTGTGTTTGCTTTAAGTTAACCACTACATATTCAATGCCTTATTTAAATTAATATTGTACGCATCTCTTGCTCATAATAGCTTGCTGCAATCTGTTTTTTTTTTATACTGTTACACACTCCCCTCGATTCACGAAGCTCCATGCAAGAATAAGGCTATTCTTGCACAGAGTGGTTCATGTCTGTTTAGGATAGCAGCGCACCTTGTATATGTATGAAGGCATGCTGCTCTCTAAACTAAATGGACACAAACCAGGAATGAGTGCAGGGGGCATGTGTCAGCAATCCCAGCACCTGAAACACGCCCCTTTGCTCTGAAAGTGCCGTACGGCACTTTCTGACACGGATGAGTGTCAAACTATATAATATTAGAGCCTGGCTCTAATATTATATAGTAAACGAGTGTCCTCAGACACTGAAATGTAAATACCACACACAGCTATAGAATGCAGCAGCTTTCAAGTGCACACTCCCAAATGTATGCACTCTTGCCCTACATGCATGGAAGCAACAGGGCAAGAGGAAAGGAATAAAAAATAAAAAAATGTAATAATATTTTTTTCATGAAATAAATCCGAAGTTTAAGTGCCGTGCAGCTTGTTTGCATGGCACACCACTATGCTTACCCTGGCTGAAATCCTGAAAATGATAGAGAAGTGCTACTATGATAGAAAACATCATCAAGCTGCTGTAGCATAGTGGTACTGCCATGGTATAGCATATAGAACATGCTGGGTTCAAATCTCACTCTAGCAATTTATTTAATAAACTTTTAAGGAATGTGAATGATAGATATCAATCTTATGGCTCTCATATAGCACAGTAGGGGTGGGAATATCTAAAATATAAATATAAAAAACAATTTCTAACTTTAATAAAAAAATAGATTTAAGCAATGCTTTGGTAGTGTAAGCATTGCTTACCTGCATTTAGCTCTGCTTAGCTGGTGTAAGCATTGCTATGCGGATTTGCGTGGAGCTATGCATAGTGCAGCATATTAAAACTGGCCAATCTCAAAAAAGTGCAGGAAAACTGCCCTATTTAAACTGCACAGGTGGGAATACAGCCATAACCATTTGGGATTGCACACAGCAGGACCAAAATGGCTGGCATCGGAGAAGGTGTGAGCTTCTGAGCGCAATGTTGGGGCATCCAGGAGTCCAGGGTCATGGTTGAGCTCCTAGTTACGACGGCAGGCTGCTGCAGGGCCAGTACCAGGGCTCGCAGTACAAAATGGAGGCCTGGGACCAGCTTGCATTTTATCTCACCAGTGCCACTGGCATTCCCTGGACTGGTGACCAGGTACATCATCACCATAACAACCTGAAGCAGAGAAGGGGTGCACTCTTGGACCAGTGGATCAAAGAAGCCCGAGCGCAGGATGTCCCACCTGTCTGTCAGCATGCAGTCTTACGTATCTCTAAGTATGGAAAAAGTTCAACTTGTGACTGTGCAGGTGTGATTAATGAGTGATGTCTCCCCATACAGCTGCTGTGGAGAGGTCCCAGAATGTACAGGCTCATGCATAGTGACTGGCCCAACTGCGTCTTCAGTATGGTGAGTACAGAATAACCCCTACTATTAGCAGTAAGCAATCAAAATTATAGTAATGGTAGTACTGCCTGTATATATACTTGTGGTGTAAAAGTCAGGAATAAATGCCTGTGTCAGGCTGCCAGTGTTACAAAGGAGTATTCCCAGCTGCTGTGTAATACAGATATCAGTAGCAAACAAGGTACAATATACAGGGGAGTAATATTAGAATATGTATGAGTGTGTCTGAGTGAACCTGCCAAGAAAATGCCATGTCAAAGCTACGATAACACTTAGAAATGAAGAGCATTCCCCTGTGAAGATCATGCAGGAATAGTAATTGTGGATTTCTGAGTCATACCCAGATATGTATGTCAAAACTAATAAAGGTGATCCCAAACACTGTTGTGAGTCATCTCACTTGTACCTGTTAAATAGAAATGTGTATGTCCTGCAGAATGCATTAACTGAGGTGAACTGATTTAGCACTGCTTGTCTGCATACTTTAAAATGGGCATGTCAAATAACTAGAAAAAAGCAACAGTACATATTCCATCAGAATGTGTTTTACTTGTTTGCCTGCCAGTATTGTCTTGTGTTAACCTTTCCATTTCAGCCGTATGTAGCTGTGAATGTACTGAGAAATGTATAACGCTAACAGATGCAGACCTAAAACCTACATTGTGTACTCAGGAATCTAAATTGCAGTATGTAGTTGTAAAACAGTCAAATGTGCAATCCAGCTAATGTGCACATGTTTCACAAACAGGGACACCAATATCTTCTGTGTATGCATAAATTGTACTGAAAATGGGAAACAAATAATGCAACATGTGATAATAAAAGAACTGAGCACAAAAATATATACAAGATAGAAATGTCACAAACAGCACGTAACACTTCTCCAGTAGCTCAGTCTGATAAGGAATAGGCCTGCAGTTCAATTTTGCACACACAACACGGTTCGAATCCAGGGACTGCCACTAACATCTCAGTCTGGTTCTACAGTTTTAAACTGCAATCTGAATAGAAAAGTAATGTACTGCAACACATGCATTTTCCATACAGGGCACACAGGTAAAAGAAATCTGAATAGAAATACTAGTATGATGTGTATAACTATGAAAGGTGTACAATTGCTGTGTTGATCAGCCCCAGTCCTACAAATAGATGCAAGCTAGACATCTACACTCTGCAGTCTGGCCCAGACAAGCCCCTCCAGTGTCACATTGTCACGGATAGTTACCCCAGTTGACAAGAAACCTGCACGCAGAGAATGTCCCAGTAGATGTATGTGAAAGACACAACACACACTACAGGGCCTGCAACTAATATGTGAATATGAAATATGTGTAGAAACAGCAATGTAATGTGCACACAATTCATCTGCACAGGCCCACAGGTAAAGAAAGTGGTATAGAAACAGGTCTGCTGTGTATAACTAAAATAAGGGTACAATTGCTCTGTTGATATCTACATCTGTTGGTGTGCTGTAGTAGCCCCATGGCCCAGGTAGAGTGTAAGTGTGATCAAAATATAGAGTAGTGAATAGTAGTGTACTGACAAATATACTTGATAGCAGTTGTCAAATGAATCTGTTCCCTTCCCCCACAACTCAACTGATCCAACCATCACACTGAAACCAACATGGTATGTTCCTAAACAAACTACTGTTGGGACCATTGTTCCATTTGGTTTATCATTGTTTAAAATGTGTGCATACTAATATCCCCTGTTGAATAGTCATCATATGGCCTACCTGCCATACCACTAACTGGCATACTGTTGCAACCCTGAGTGCCATTCCATATATGCACAGGTTCTGTTTGCTATGGCACTGTTATAATTGCACTGTTTTGGGTTAATGGGAATATCCATTCATGCTATTCTGACTAATGTTGTCATGTGTTGTGCATGACTAACCAATAGTCATTGTTAATTTCCACACCGTAGCACATATGGGAAGGCAGATCTCAGCAAATCCACCTCTCCCACCCTATCTGGCCGAGGCACCGGGTCCCAGCACATCTAGGACCAAACCCAGACATCACTCATCTGCTGGTCCTGCACCACCCTTGGCTGAAACCACTGCAGGGAATGGGGCTCGCCCCCACTGCAAGCCAGCATGGTGAGGACGTTGTCATCTGGGATGAGGTCTGTGGCATGGTGTGCAGTGTTCTCTAGATGGAGCTGCATGACCACCTATGCCAGGTGAAGGACAGGCTGTCACAGCTAGAGGGGCAGGCAGCCCCTCCAGCTCATCCCCCAGCACAGCCACCTTCAGGGCTTTGAAGAAGTAGTGGTGACTGCCATCGGGTGGGGACATCAGTGTCACTACTACCATCTGGGGGGCTCATGAGCTTCAGATTCCCAACCACCCTCCCAATCAAGGTGTTTACCCTCCATGTGTCATACACCACCCCTGCCTGCTGTCTTGTCTGTCTGCAAATACAACCTCTCCTACCAAACCTCCCTCACTACACTTACCAATAATCCTTCCTTAACATCCCACTCTCAACTTAAAAAAAAAAAAAAAAAAAAAAAAAGGATATCTGTCCCACAAAAAAAAAAAAACCACGTAGCATACATAGCTCTGCATTTCGCCGAGAGACATGTACCCAGCACACAATCTAACCCTACCAACCATCCATATTATATGATGCCCACACACCTCCCTGTAGGGTGTGAGGCTCCAAATTCTAAATTGCCCACAGTGAAAGCAACTGTTGCTGCCAAAGAAACGCTGAGCTATGGTCCTTTCCTACACCCATCCTGCATATCCCTACTTCTTTCTCCTTTTGTTTGTCCCCCTGCTTTCCCCAAATTCACCACTTTCCCATCTCCCTTTTTTTTTCTTTATTTGAAATTAGCGCAGGTTTAAGCAGCTGTAAGTGGCTGTAAATGGGCTTAAGAGAAGCTAAGCTCACGTAAGTGTCTCTTAGCTCCATGCAAACCCACTTACAACTGCTTTAAAGTGCCTTAATTACTATGTCTCCTACAGCCCCTGTTCTGCCCAGCAAAAAAAATAATCAGCCCTTGTAAGTCACAAATCCAGGACCCTGCACACTGTAGTCAAAGAGATTTACCATTAAGACCTGTCAGATGTAAAAAAAAATCAGATGTTTTCTCAAACATATCATCCAGCACAGTAATTCAACAGAAGGGAAAATGTATTTATATATGTACATGTCTGCCTGTATGTATGTATGATATATATATATATATATATATATATATATATATATATATGGGTCCCATTCAAAAGACCGAAACGCCGATTCCCCGACGCGGAAATCACCGACGCCAGATGACCGACAGGTACGTATACCGAAAGGGTGATTCGCCGACAGTGGAAAGACCGACAAGGGTAATGTGCGATCGCGACCCGGTAAGTGTGCGACAGTGACGGAGGTAGGAGTGGTCAGGTAAGTGAGTTAGGGTTAGGGTGCAGGTAGGTGATGTGTACGTTAGTGTCGGAGCTTGGGCTAGGGGTGTGTAAGTGAGTTAGGGTTAGGGTGCAGGTAGGTAATGTGTACGTTAGTGTCGGAGCTTGGGCTAGGGGTGTGTAAGTGAGTTAGGGTTAGGGTGCAGGTAGGTGATGTGTGCGTTAGTGTCGGAGCTTGGGCTAGGGGTGTGTAAGTGAGTTAGGGTTAGGGTGCAGGTAGGTGAAGTGTGCGATAGTGTCGGACCTTAGGGTTAGGGTTTGGGTCAGGGCTAGTGTGTATGGTATGTAGTGTCGCGTGTTGTTTACGTTCCGTGTGTCGGTGTTTTGGTGTTGGGTGTTTTGCGTTGTCGGGTTTGTGTCGGGTTTGTGTGTTGTCGGTTATTTGGCGTCGGTGAGTTTTGTGTCGGGAATCGTGTTGGTGTTTAGAAGTAGACCCATATATATATATATATATATATATATATATATATATATATATATATATACACACATACATATATATATATATATCGTATATATATACATATATATATACATATATATATATATATATATGTCTATATATATATATATATATATATATATATATATATATATATACATATATATATATATATGTCTATATATATATATATATATATATATATGTGTGTTTATGTATATATATATATATATATATATATATATATATATATATATATATATATGAACACAACAAATAAATATATGACCAAAGGCACAATTAATGGGGGTGAGGGGACCCAAATTAAGTACCTCTTGTAATTATTGATATCATCCCCTCCTCCACAGCTGAACAGATCTGCCTTGCAACACAATACAAACACTTGCAAGTCTCATACCCAGGACCGTACACAACATAGCCACAAGAAGTTAACAGTAATCCATCTCAACTGTACGATGTTAAGATGATATCAATAACATATCATGCAGAACAGTCTGTCTACCATAGGGAATGTACAATGTGGAAGCAGTAAACATTCCAATGATACATATGCACACACACACACACACACACACACACACACACACACATATATATATATATATATATATATATACACACATATATATATATACACACATATATATATATATATACACACACACATATATATATATATATATATATATATATATATATATATATATATATATATATCTATACACACACACACACATATACATATATACATATTTAGAGGGTGTACAGCATATTGAACAGCCGGTATTCCTACAGTTGCCACCTTTTAAAATGGACAGTGTTTGATTCTCTCATACAAAATACAATTATTGCATGAAACAGATACTCACAGAGAAGTCAAGGAATATGACACCACACACAGGTTTGCATACATAGAAATGTTTACTTGTATGCTATTTCAGTTGTATATGCCATTTCATATAGCAGTTAGGTGCCTGAAATACATAATAACTGAGTAATGCAACTCTCAAGCAAAACATTTTATACAGTAATCTGAAAGCGTAACATATGTTGCTGTCCAGGCCAAGGCCTTCAAGTAGTACAACAGTAAAGAAACACTGGCCTGGAAGATAAGAATCAATCAATACTAATTAATACAGATGTAGTTCAGCAGACTACAATTACATTCTGTACTCAACCCCTAGGGGAAAATAACTAAGTTGTCACAATTAAAATGTATCTGTTACATAACAATGCTTAATTTAAAACATCAATATCAGACTGACAAACAGAACTGTCTGTAAGACAGTAAGCACTAGCCCACCACTGTTCCCATTGTGAAATGTATGAAAATGTACAGCCATATACCTTAATGTGTCTTATTACTAATATCCCTCACATGTTGTAACAGCCTAGGTTATAAATGGTGCATACCCCTCCCTCATAGAATAACTTACAAGGGCATATAACAATGTTACATACACTGACCTCTGGACTGTACAAGGTCAAACACGCTTTGTCCAGCTGTAGCCCACATATATATGGACCCTATCCCACAGTATGTGTGGGAGTCCACAACATCACTGGAATGATGGCAGGAATGCCAGCACAACATAATGATAGGCCACTAATTAACAGCCTGTTACTGCATGACATATGGACAAAGCCTGGTATATAGGTGGAGGACAGAGGCTGGAACACAGGGCCATATTTGCAATATTGTTGTTATACACTGTGAAAGTTGCTGGTGTTACAGGACTGGTTGCAACATACCCTTACTCAGGAATATGAAGTCAGAAACACAAATGGATGTAGCCATGTACTAATAGCACTCACAAGACAGAATGCCACTAATATATCAGAGACAAGACCTGTGTGGTGAACAGACAAAACATAACAGCCAATCCTCTGGCCATTATGTGGATAGGCACACAGTTGAGAGCTATGTAGACAGACTGCATTCCATGCTAAACTACCATGTACACTCACACCCTGTAAAACTAGCGGTATACAATGCATATAACAACACTACTCACACTGTCCGTAAGTCTGGAACCTTATACAAATATGTAGTTGGCCTGTGTCTGCAAGTCCTGTTGTAAGAGGAATTGCTACCTGATGTCTGTAACACTGCTGCCCACACACAGGAAGGATGTCTTCCATACAGGAAAGGTAAAGGGACAACGCCCATATGATGTAGTAATTTATAGTAGTGGGTTGCCATGACAGTAGTAATTGAAAGTATTACACAGCTGGCTGCATGCAATTAGCAAGTGGTGAACAATGATTAGTGCAGACGCCATCACCTGATCATGTGCATCACCTACAAAATCCATGCTGCAATCGATTCAGAGCAGCTCAATCTCTGAAGTGGAGAGAGAGAGAGAGAGAGAGAGAGAGAGAGAAACATACAGGAAAATATCTAAAACAACTAAAACTACAAACCAAACCTATATAACACAGGGGACACATAAACATGCACTTAGAAGAGAGGACACTACTACAACAGGTATGTGAAACATATATGCATTTAACTAAATGTAGTACTTGGTCTATAATAATGGGATAGATGATGTGGAAAGATTTATATGTGCCATCAAGACTTGTTGTTGTAATGATGTCCTGCTGAACAACTGCTATGGACATAGCATCTGGCCCAGTCAACTGTGCATATCAGCACTGAATGACAAGATGTAAGCAATCATAGTGTGTGTTCTGCTCCTCAAGACATGTATATTAGTGTGGTGAACAGCTGGTGGTGGAAGTAATGCCATTGTGATAGACATATGCATTTCAGACCCCAACACCTACAGGACAGTCATGTTAACATGAAATGTAGCATGCACAATTGCCATAGGTGTGTAATAGACTTACCTGCTATCTGTCCCTATATATACTCCCCAATGTTAGGCTGTGCCCACATGCAACACCTGTTTGTTTTGTAGCAAAGCAGAACAGTGCAGCTGTGGAGGAAGGAGAGTTAGAGAGTGTGGACCTGATGTTTGATTGCACAACATATATATATATATATATATATATATATATATATATATGCATGAATTCACTTCAGAAGCTCGATATACTGAAATCTCGAATTTCAGTATCTCCAGCCCAAGAAGTTGAATCCACAAAACAACAAAAACGTAAGACCGCGAAATTCAAAACCTTGAATACCAGAGGTTTTGAATTCCACGGTTTTACTACATACACACACATACCATCCATCACACAAACAGACACAATCATCCTACTTAAGTATTCTCACTCCGAGGTTGCACTACATACTAACACACAAAACACCACCACATAAGCTACTTTCTCTTCGCACACACACATCACAGCAAGAAAACACACTGACAAACACCACAGCCCCTACCCAAACCCTTAAAACACACACACACACACACACACACACACACACACACACACACACACACACACTTACCTGAATACATGACCATAGCAGAAATTTAGAAGTGCAAAATTCAAAACCTCCGGTATTCGAGGTTTTGAATTTCGTGCTTCTAAACTTTCACTATTATGTGGATTTGGCTTCTTGGGCTTGAGATACTGAAATTCGAGATTCTGAAATGAACCCATATATACACACACACACACACACACATATATATATACATGTATATATATATAAATCCAAAAGTCACAAAAGACTGAACACTGCTGGAGTCAAACACCTTCTGTTTATTTAAAACACCAAACACATAAAAGATGAGCGCTTTCGGGCCTCTGCCCTTCATCAGATAAAGCTTCTCACATAATCCAAACAATTTAAAATACATGTTAACCAATAAAATTCAGTTAAAAATCAATGAAAAACCCGCCTATTTTTAAGGGCGGGTTTCATGGGAATGACTTCATTGAGCCCAGGACTCCTATGTGCCATAAGTTCAACAATCCATTTTGATTCAGCTAGTTCAGTCAGCTGTTTAATGTCACCCCCTCTTTTACTCAATCTCACATTCACTATCACTCTGAATTTAAAACCATGTAAAGGATGGGCTTCCAGGTGTCTAAATAGTGCATTGTGCGTATCCCCATTCCTAATAGAAGAGAGGTGCTGTAGGATCCTGACCTTAAACATACAGTTAGTCTTGCCTACATAAAAACTGGTGCAGGAATGACACTCTGCCAAATAAACCACATTAGTGGTTCTGCAGGTGGCTCTCCCTTTCAGATTGAATGTCCTTCCTGTGACTGGATGTATAAAGACACTACTTTTGTCTATATGGTTGCAGGCTTTACAGGACCCACAAGGGAAAGTACCCTGTTTGTTTGTGGGTAAACCAGCATTATTGGTCGATCTGGTATCATTGCACAACAGTTCCTTCAAATTTCTATTCCTTTTATAACTAAAACTAGGTTTATCACCAATGATGTTTTTCAAACTCATATCACTAGTCAAGATGTTCCAATTCCCTTGAATGAGTTTACATATATCACCAACATTGCTGCCATAAGTCAACATTAGCCTAAAATCTTTATTAACCATTCTTTTGTATCCACCATCTGTGTGGGTCAATGTTTTCCCTAGCCATGGTTTATACCTATCCTTCCTGTGCCTTTTGCTAACATCCACCTTTTTATTAACCACCTGTCTATTGTAACCCCTTGTGTAAAAACATTCCTTCAGAGTGTCAACCTCTTGTTCAAACATGTCATCTTCCTTGCTTATTCTGGAAATCCTGGCTACTTGCCCCTGCACTATGTTGGAAAAATGTGTCGTGGATGCATGCTGTCATAGGAAAGCAGAGTGTTTTTCCAACATTCTTTTCTGTATAAACCAGATGAAAAGCCTTCCTGAGTCAAGCATACCCTGACATCCAGAAAATCAACCTGTGTACATGAACTGTGAACAGTAAATTTCAGAAAAGAGGTGGTGGTATGTAGGTATGATACAAAATCCGCTAAGGAACTGTCATTGCCTCTCCAAAGAATAAAAATATCATCTACAAAACGCATATACAGTATGATATAGTCTTTCCACATCAGGTTGTTCAACACCTTGTTTCTTTCCCAATAAGATAGAACAAGGTTTGCATATGTGTTGGCACAGGGGGTGCCCATGGCTACCCCCTGTGCTTGCCTATACACTTGTTCCAATCCAAAAAAGATATTGTTCTCCAACACCAGACTAAGCAAACCCACTATGGCTTCTATCTTCCGTGCGGTAGCACCCAGTTCAAGCAACAACTCTGAAACGGCATTTATGCCATATCCATTTCCTATAACAGTAAACAAACTCTGTATGTCCATGGTTACCATAAGTAACCTATCATCAAAATCACCCGTATAAGCCCCTAAAGACTTCAAAAAATGACCTGTGTCTTTTAAAACATTATCCAATTTACTTAAATAGGGTCTCAACTCGCTCTCCAACCAAATGGAGATGTTTTCCGTCACCCACCCCCTTCCTGACACTATAGGTCTGAGGGGCGGGTCAGTCTCTGACTTGTGTATTTTTGGAAGAGCTTTAAATACAGGTGTCACTGGTTTATCTATCCATAGAAATTTAAATAGATCTTCACCTATCAGATTACTGTGCAGAAACTGGTGTAAACCGTTGTGTACCCTATCTATCACTCCTTTCACACCCAAAGGGTTTATCGGAATATATGTGTTGTCATCCTGTAGTAACTGTCGCAACTTACGGTCATACCAAGGGGTGTCTAGGACTACTACAGCACCCCCCTTGTCCGCCATTCTAATGGTTAGGTCTGCATTGTTACCAAGATTATATAATGCTTTCCTTTGTGTAGATGTTAGATTATAAAACTTACTATGTGTCTCCATCTGAAAATATCGTATCAGATCTTGTTCACATGCATTAATAAATAAATTCATAGCTGGTGAAAAGGGGACAAAACTGCTTGGCTGTCTTAACGCATGAACACTCACTTCATTCACTCCAAAAATCTGTTTCAATGCTAAATTACGACAAAAGACCATCAGGTCCATTATAACTTCATTATATACACAAGATTTACTGGGCACAAATGTCAGTCCTTTATTTAAAACAAACTGTTCATCCTCAGATAAACTGTAAGATGAAAGATTAAAAATAATACCAATATTGTGCGTATCAGTCAATGTTGCAACCTCCTCCTCTTGTTGTATGACCTGTCCTCGCTTCTCGATCGATTCCAGCCTCCTTTTTTCTTGACCGAGCTGGCAACTTGTCCAAAAATTTTGGTACCCTGTGTGTGTTTCGGTCTGGCTCCAGTCCCATTATCTCCCGTAACGCGGACTGACCCCATAGGTACAGCCTCTGTATCTACAGAAGCTGTGATGGTGGTAATAGGTATATCCACATCCCCCTCTGTAACAGCTCTCTTGGCAGGTATGGATACAGCAGACCGGCCTGCAGATGTATATGTTGTACAATCCAGACCATCTGCTAACCCCTTATTGCTGGATGTAGTAACAGTTCCATCCGTGGAAGCAACTGCAGATTGATCAATGGACCCAGCAGGTATGCTGAGCTGATGAGTAAGCGATCCTCCATTCATTGAGAGAGAGCGTACTCTCCCCTGCTCAACAATAGTATGGGCAGATTCAGTTAGGACCGGGGGATCCGGAACAGCCATCCCCGTGCCCACCAAGGTGCTGTGCATATTGCCTGCGGCCGTACCCATTACGGCAAGACCTGTGACAATGGCGGCTCCTGAAGATGACGTCATTGAGCATGCGCTCCGTTCTGCATCATCCTGAACTGACAAGTCCACTCCCCTTCTTCCTTCCTGAATCAACCTGCGATTACTTCCTTCCTGGGTGGATGAGCGGTAGCTCGGTCTCGACCAGACGAAGATGTTCCCTTGTTGGAAGTCAGAATGGTCTCTTCTCAATTTATTGAGTTTCTGACTTCGGAGCTTCTCCTCCTCATTAAGCAGAGAGTCTAGAAGTTGTTTAAAACGTTGTGTATTTCTGACCTCCGTAAACTCATTCTCCAGTCTATATCTCAGTTGTTCCACTTCTTTCTTAAGAATAACAATTTCTGGAGCAAAAAACTCATTAATCAATTCCATATATTTATAACTAGTTGTAATGTTTAATAGTTGCCATCTGGCAAGCAGCTCGGGATAGCGCTCACCTTGTGTGGGCATGCACAAAATTCTCATGCCCCGAGGCACTATCCCGTACACTAAGCAGGCTTCCAGATGAAAGGTCTGCCATTGCAGGCATTGTAGCCTGCTCAATTTGTAACTGAAATCTCTCAATAGGCTGTCAAAGTTTTTATCAGTAGCCACCGGTACACTGCTACCAACATGCAAGTCTTTCTTTACTTCAAAACCCAAACCAAGAAACGGGTTTTCACGATTTAGGAGGCTGGTCAAGTCTCCTGCTCCACTTGAAAATACTGTCGATACCATTATACTTGAAGAACTTCCCTTCTATAAAGTTTTAGTATCCCCAAAGCATGTGAGGCACATAAAACACAAAAAATCTCTGAAAAAGTCACAAACAATGTTCAGTGCCTCACCAAAGTTCAGTCAGATGAAGTGAAATCGAAAATCCAAAAGTCACAAAAGACTGAACACTGCTGGAGTCAAACACCTTCTGTTTATTTAAAACACCAAACACATAAAAGATGAGCTTTGGCCTCTGCCCTTCATCAGATAAAGCTTCTCACATAATCCAAACAATTTAAAATACATGTTAACCAATAAAATTCAGTTAAAAATCAATGAAAAACCCGCCTATTTTTAAGGGGGTTTCATGGGAATGACTTCATTGAGCCCAGGACTCCTATGTGCCATAAGTTCAACAATCCATTTTGATTCAGCTAGTTCAGTCAGCTGTTTAATGTCACCCCCTCTTTTACTCAATCTCACATTCACTATCACTCTGAATTTAAAACCATGTAAAGGATGGGCTTCCAGGTGTCTAAATAGTGCATTGTGCGTATCCCCATTCCTAATAGAAGAGAGGTGCTGTAGGATCCTGACCTTAAACATACAGTTAGTCTTGCCTACATAAAAACTGGTGCAGGAATGACACTCTGCCACTGGGCACGGGGATGGCTGTTCCGGATCCCCCGGTCCTAACTGAATCTGCCCATACTATTGTTGAGCAGGGGAGAGTACGCTCTCTCTCAATGAATGGAGGATCGCTTACTCATCAGCTCAGCATACCTGCTGGGTCCATTGATCAATCTGCAGTTGCTTCCACGGATGGAACTGTTACTACATCCAGCAATAAGGGGTTAGCAGATGGTCTGGATTGTACAACATATACATCTGCAGGCCGGTCTGCTGTATCCATACCTGCCAAGAGAGCTGTTACAGAGGGGGATGTGGATATACCTATTACCACCATCACAGCTTCTGTAGATACAGAGGCTGTACCTATGGGGTCAGTCCGCGTTACGGGAGATAATGGGACTGGAGCCAGACCGAAACACACACAGGGGTACCAAAATTTTTTGGACAAGTTGCCAGCTCCGGTCAAGAAAAAAGGAGGCTGGAATCGATCGAGAAGCGAGGACAGGTCATACAACAAGAGGAGGAGGTTGCAACATTGACTGATACGCACAATATTGGTATTATTTTTAATCTTTCATCTTACAGTTTATCTGAGGATGAACAGTTTGTTTTAAATAAAGGACTGACATTTGTGCCCAGTAAATCTTGTGTATATAATGAAGTTATAATGGACCTGATGGTCTTTTGTCGTAATTTAGCATTGAAACAGATTTTTGGAGTGAATGAAGTGAGTGTTCATGCGTTAAGACAGCCAAGCAGTTTTGTCCCCCCTTTTTCACCAGCTATGAATTTATTTATTAATGCATGTGAACAAGATCTGATACGATATTTTCAGATGGAGACACATAGTAAGTTTTATAATCTAACATCTACACAAAGGAAAGCATTATATAATCTTGGTAACAATGCAGACCTAACCATTAGAATGGCGGACAAGGGGGGTGCTGTAGTA
Organism: Protopterus annectens; assembly: GCF_019279795.1. NCBI lineage: Eukaryota > Metazoa > Chordata > Ceratodontiformes > Protopteridae > Protopterus > Protopterus annectens. The sequence continues at coordinate 1,285,987,741 of NC_056726.1, read as the reverse complement.
GTCCTAGACACCCCTTGGTATGACCGTAAGTTGCGAGAGTTACTACAGGATGACAACACATATATTCCGATAAACCCTTTGGGTGTGAAAGGAGTGATAGATAGGGTACACAACGGTTTACACCAGTTTCTGCACAGTAATCTGATAGGTGAAGATCTATTTAAATTTCTATGGATAGATAAACCAGTGACACCTGTATTTAAAGCTCTTCCAAAAATACACAAGTCAGAGACTGACCCGCCCCTCAGACCTGTAGTGTCAGGAAGGGAGTGGGTGACGGAAAACATCTCCATTTGGTTGGAGAGCGAGTTGAGACCCTATTTAAGTAAATTGGATAATGTTTTAAAAGACACAGGTCATTTTTTGAAGTCCTTAGGGGCTTATACGGGTGATTTTGATGATAGGTTACTTATGGTAACCATGGACATACAGAGTTTGTTTACTGTTATAGGAAATGGATATGGCATAAATGCCGTTTCAGAGTTGTTGCTTGAACTGGGTGCTACCGCACGGAAGATAGAAGCCATAGTGGGTTTGCTTAGTCTGGTGTTGGAGAACAATATCTTTTTTGGATTGGAACAAGTGTATAGGCAAGCACAGGGGGTAGCCATGGGCACCCCTGTGCCAACACATATGCAAACCTTGTTCTATCTTATTGGGAAAGAAACAAGGTGTTGAACAACCTGATGTGGAAAGACTATATCATACTGTATATGCGTTTTGTAGATGATATTTTTATTCTTTGGAGAGGCAATGACAGTTCCTTAGCGGATTTTGTATCATACCTACATACCACCACCTCTTTTCTGAAATTTACTGTTCACAATTCATGTACACAGGTTGATTTTCTGGATGTCAGGGTATGCTTGACTCAGGAAGGCTTTTCATCTGGTTTATACAGAAAAGAATGTTGGAAAAACACTCTGCTTTCCTATGACAGCATGCATCCACGACACATTTTTCCAACATAGTGCAGGGGCAAGTAGCCAGGATTTCCAGAATAAGCAAGGAAGATGACATGTTTGAACAAGAGGTTGACACTCTGAAGGAATGTTTTACACAAGGTTACAATAGACAGGTGGTTAATAAAAAGGTGGATGTTAGCAAAAGGCACAGGAAGGATAGGTATAAACCATGGCTAGGGAACACATTGACCCACACAGATGGTGGATACAAAAGAATGGTTAATAAAGATTTTAGGCTAATGTTGACTTATGGCAGCAATGTTGGTGATATATGTAAACTCATTCAAGGGAATTGGAACATCTTGACTAGTGATATGAGTTTGAAAAACATCATTGGTGATAAACCTAGTTTTAGTTATAAAAGGAATAGAAATTTGAAGGAACTGTTGTGCAATGATGCCAGATCGACCAATAATGCTGGTTTACCCACAAACAAACAGGGTACTTTCCCTTGTGGGTCCTGTAAAGCCTGCAACCATATAGACAAAAGTAGTGTCTTTATACATCCAGTCACAGGAAGGACATTCAATCTGAAAGGGAGAGCCACCTGCAGAACCACTAATGTGGTTTATTTGGCAGAGTGTCATTCCTGCACCAGTTTTTATGTAGGCAAGACTAACTGTATGTTTAAGGTCAGGATCCTACAGCACCTCTCTTCTATTAGGAATGGGGATACGCACAATGCACTATTTAGACACCTGGAAGCCCATCCTTTACATGGTTTTAAATTCAGAGTGATAGTGAATGTGAGATTGAGTAAAAGAGGGGGTGACATTAAACAGCTGACTGAACTAGCTGAATCAAAATGGATTGTTGAACTTATGGCACATAGGAGTCCTGGGCTCAATGAAGTCATTCCCATGAAACCCGCCCTTAAAAATAGGCGGGTTTTTCATTGATTTTTAACTGAATTTTATTGGTTAACATGTATTTTAAATTGTTTGGATTATGTGAGAAGCTTTATCTGATGAAGGGCAGAGGCCCAGCTCATCTTTATGTGTTTGGTGTTTTAAATAAACAGAAGGTGTTTGACTCCAGCAGTGTTCAGTCTTTTGTGACTTTTGGATTTTCGATTTCACTTCATCTGACTGAACTTTGGTGAGGCACTGAACATTGTTTGTGACTTTTTCATGTATATATATATATATATATATATATATATATATATATATATATATATATGTATATATGTATGCATATACATATATATATATATATATAAAATATATATATATATATATATATATATATATATATATATCTATACACACACACACACACGTGGATGTCTACATATACACACACACACACACACACACACACACACACACACACACACACACACACACACACACACACACACACACACAGAAATATATATATATATATATATATATATATATATATATATATATATATATATATATATATATATATATATATATATATGCTCCACAAGTTGGGTGTGCAATGGATGAGAAAGAAAATTTTTGGAGTGAGTTGGATGGAGTGGTGATGACTGTACCCAAGGGTGAGAGAGTGGTGATTGGAGCAGATTTCAATGGGCATGTTGGTGAAGGAAACAGAGGAGATGAGGAAATGATGGGTGGGTATGGTGTTAAACAAAGGAATGCAAAAGGTCAAATGGTAGTGGATTTTATGAAAAGGATGGACATGGCTGTGGTGAATACATATTTTAGCAAGAGGGAGGAGCATAGGGTGACATACAAGAGTGGAGGAAGATGCACACAGGTGGATTATATCTTATGTAGGAGGGCAGTTTGAAGGAGATTGGAGACTGTAAAGTGGTGACTGGGGAAAGTGTAGTTAGGCAGCGTAGGATGACATTGGTGATCAAGAAGAGGAGGAGGAGTGTGAGGGCAGCACCAAGGATCAAACGGTGGAAATTGAAAAAGGGTAATTGTGAGGTGGAGTTCAGGGATGAGTTAGGACAGGCACTGTGTGACTATGAAGAGTTACCAAATAGCTGGGTAACTACAGCAGAGCTAGTAAGCGAGATGGCTAGAAAGGTGCTTGGTATGACATCTAGGCAGTGGAAGGACAACAAGGAGACGTGTTGGAATGAGGAAGTACAGGAGAGTATACAGAGAAAGAGGTTGGCAAAGAAGAAGTGGGATTGTCAGAGAGATGAAGAAAGTAGACAGGAGTATAAGGAGATGAGGTGCATGGCAAAGAGAGAGGTGGTGAAGGCTAAGGTTAAGGCATATGAAAGGTTGGACACTAAGGAGGAAGAAAGGGACCTTTACCGATTGGCTAGACAGATGGACCGAGCTAGGAAAGATGTGCAGTAGGTAAATGTGATAAAGGATAATGAGGGAAACATACTCACAAGTGAGGATAGTGTGTTGAGGAGATGGAAAGAGTACTTTGAGGGGTTGATGAATGAAGAGAATGAGAGAGAGAGAAGGTTGGATGATGTGGGGATAGTGAATCATGAAGTACAATGGATTAGCATTGAGAAAGTAAGGATAGCTATGAAGAGGATGAAGAATGGAAAGGCTGTTGGTCCAGATAACATTCCTGTGGAAGCATGGAGGTGTTTAGGTGAAATGGCAATGGAGTTTTTAATCAAATTGTTTAATGAAATATTGGAAAGTGAGAGGATGCCTGAGCAATGGAGAAAAAGTGTTTTGGTACCAATTTTTAAGAATAAGGGTGATGTGCAGAGCTGTAGTAACTACAGAGGGATTAAACTGATCAGTCACAGCATGAAGTTATGGGAAAGAGTAGTGGAAGCTAGGTTAAGAAGGGACGTGATGATTAGTGATCAGCAGTATGGTTTCATGCTGGGAAAGAGCACTACAGATGTGATATTTGCTCTGAGAGTGTTGATGGAGAAGTACAGAGAAGGTCAGAAGGAGTTACATTGTGCTTTTGTAGACTTAGAGAAAACATATGACAGGGTGCCTTGAGAGGAGTTGTGGTATTGTATGAGGAAGTCAGGAGTGTCAGAGAAGTATGTAAGAGTGGTACAGGATATGTACGAGGGTAGTGTGACAGCACTGAGGTCTGCGGTGGGAGTGATGGATGCGTTTAAGGTGGAGGTGGGGTTACATCAAGGATCACCTCTGAGCCCATTCTTATTTGCAATGGTGATGGACAGGTTGACAGACGGGATCAGACAGGAGTCCCTGTGGACTATGATGTTTGCAGATGACATTTTGATTTGTATTGAGAGTAGGGAACAGGTGGAGGAGACCCTGGAGAGATGGAGATATGCTCTATAGAGAAGAGGAATGAAGGTCAGCAGGACTAAGACATAATATTTGTGTGCGAATGAGAGGGAGGATAGAGGAATGGTGAGGATGCAAGGAGTAGAGGTGGTGAAGGTGGATGAGTTTAAATACTTGGGATCAATAGTTCAGAGTAACGGTGAGTGTGGAAGAGAGGTGAAGAAGAGAGTACAGGCAGGATGGAGGGAGTGGAGAAGAGTGTCAGGAGTGATTTGTGACAGACGAGTACCAGTAAGAGTGAAAAGGAAGATCTACAAGAGGGTAGTGAGAACAGCTATGTTATATGGGTTGGAGACAGTGGCATTGACAAAAAGGAAGGAGTTTGAGCTGGATGTGGCAGAGTTAAAGATCTTAAGATTTGCACTGGGACAAGGGTGGACAGGATTAGGAATAAGTATATTAGAGGGTCAGCCCAGGTTGGAAGGTATGGAGACAAAGCCAGAGAGGCAAGATTGTATTGGTTTGGACGTGCTGAGGAGGGATGCCGAGTATATTGGGAAAAAGATGCTAAGGATGAAGCTACCAGGTAACAGGAAAAGAGGGAGGCTTAAGATAAGGTTTATGGATGTGGTGAGAGAGGACATGCAGGTGGTTTGTGTGACAGAGCAAGATGCAGAGGACAGGAATAAATGGAAACAGATTATCTGCTGTGGTGACCCCTAACGGGAACAGCTGAAAGAAGATGATGATGATGATGATACAGTAGTAAGTGGGTGCAAAATGGACAGATATGTCTGGTATGAAATCCATGTTGGGAACACATTGCCATTGTGAAGGTGAGATCGGCATGTTGGGGAAGGATAGTAGATATATTTGGGGAGGTAGGTTGGGTTGGAAAATAGACAAGACAGCATACAGAGGCAGTATATGACACATGTGGTGGGTAATCACCTTGGATGGGGAGTGGTGTTTGGAATGTGGAAGCCCATTAACCCCCATATGGAAATAATGGGACCAAGGCCCCCACCCATGGGCAGTCACAACTGCACCTTCATGACCCTGAAGGTGCCTGGGCTGGGGGCTGAGCAGGAGGAGCATGCAGACTCTGTGATTGTGTACCGAGGGCCTCAAGGTGGTGTAGCACATCCCCCAAGTCTCTGTGGAGCTCCCTGTGCACCAGACCCTGGACCTGACGTCAGGTGACAGGATCCTGTCTGTGTATTCTCCCGAGGGGGGGGGATGAACACCATCCTTTGAGGTGGTTCCACCTGAAGGTAGTGCAGGACCAGCAGATGGTGAAGTCCTGGGGTGGGTCCCAGATGTGCTGTGGCTTGGTAATATAGCCAGATGAGGTGGGAGAGGTGGTTCTGCTGGTAACTGTCTTCCCAAACATGCTATTGTGTCACAGTTATAGAATATATGTGGGTAGCAATAATCCACAACTTCCAGGATTATGTCTAACAGCATGCATAGATATCCCCATTAACACAAAACACCAGATTTGGAGCAGTCACATACAAACAGAACACATGCATATATATGGAACCATAGTGGCCCTTACAATGGCATGCAGGTGACATTGTTCACAACAGGTCACCAATGATAGTGTTTCAACATGGAACATGACTAGAAACACATTGCAGAAATTGTTGTACAATTATGATACATGTCCCAACAGTAAGTTTGCTGTAAACATACCCGTTGAGTTGTGTGTTCAGATTATTGTTGCAGATATGGTGGGGGGAGGGGGAGACAGAGATGTGAATTAACAACTATTATATCCTTGTAGTATGAGGTCCTCAGACCTTTTTTCCTCTTTATGTCTTTCAGGGACCATGTCACAGGAGTGCTTGCCAATCTACTCCCTCCAGGACAATGAGGTTATTATACACCACCTGGTGCAGCAATACCACACCCTGTTTGGACATACAGCCCATGATCTGCAGGATAGGACCGCCCTGTGGAACGAGCTTGTCCACAGGGTAAACGATGTTGGCCTCCATAACCACAGTAATGAGCAGGTCCGACATCGGTGCACTGACCTACTCCGCTACGCCCCAGCTAGCCACGGGGGGGGGTCATACCATCCAGCCACCCCGACACATGCTGAGGAGCTCCTTGCCAGCCTCAGGGCACCTGTCCATCTGGAAACACAAGACCCTGTGGAGAGCATTGTGGAGGTGGGTGCTACCCACACAATGGACAAGGAGCATGCAGGTAAGGCCACAGGGCACATCAGTAGACCGCTGTTGCTTATTCATCTGCATCTGTAGAGTTTAATCATGCATACATGACATAAAATATGTATGGTCTGTTGCTGTGTTGTAGTAATAAATAGATGTGCATAATCTGTGGTATTGTGGGTTTGTACTGATTATGTACTGAAATGCTACTCCGACCTTGTATCAATGCCACAGGTGTGGCTACTGACATCACATCTCTCACACAACTATCTAGGTCCCTCTGGTATAACTCTGGGGTAGCAGCCTATAGCTGGTGAGTATGGTGTCATTTGTTCAAGTTTACCAATACACCGGCCATGTTATGGCCATGGAATTTGCCATGCAAACATTTAATACACCTACCCATAATGCATGCTGTACATGTTCACTTACTGATGCTGTTAACTGTACTGCATCACAGTGGTCACCATTTGCCAGCAGGCCATCTAACAGCAAATGGCACAGGGGTGATCCTCAGGGTGAGCGTTACATGCAACATCCAGTCACCTGGTTGCCTCTTGCAGAGGGCCAGTGAGGTGCTCCAGCTGACATATATGCAACATGTATTACATAAAATCTTCAGTGTCTGTCTTGGAGACCTGTAGCCAAGCATGTTATGTTGACTGTGGTAGTGTAGTTGAGGTATCCATGGCATGTGGTGCATACAGGGTGTGGATTCCTAGCTGTGGTATTCATAACACAGCTGGGCAGACATATCAGTGTCACTTAAGCATAGATTGCCTGTAAGCAGCCAAGATGGAGTCCTGACATCTGCACGTCTGTACAGAGGACAGACAGACATAAGCTAGCCAACTGGTTATGCAGTAGGATGACTGTATTGACGGATAGACATCTGACACTGATAGGTATGCTATTACTACATGACAGTAGCCCTAAGTGACATCTCTTATACACACAGTAGTCTACAGTTAATATCCACATGTCAGATCAATATCCAGTAGGAAATATTTAATGACACACAGCTCACACACCAAGAACATGACAGTGAGGACTCAGAGACCATCTTTGCATGCAGGGGTGTTTGGTTACAGTACTACAATCTGCAATCTACTCTTACTTGGGAAAGCACTGTCAACAGTAGTAATGTAATGTTACACTACATACCAGTGTGACTGCATATAACCTGGGATACTACCCATGTATGTAATACATTCAAATGGAAAAGAGTGTTGTAGCAGCCATACACACTCAGGTGTCCTAGACAGTAGACTCACACCCCTTGCTACTGTAATGACAGCACATAGACACATGTTATGTACATGGAATTAAATACACTTACTAAAAAATACCATTACCCTGCTATTTTATCAGACTAGAATGTGATCAGGCTGCTCATAACTGCCTTAATCACTCTGTATCCAACATCCCTTGTTCTGCCTAGCAACAGAATATACAGCCCTTGCATCCAGGACCATGTATACTATAGTCACAGAACTTAACCACTAAGCCATCACAGCTATGAAAACGTTTGATGTTTTTTTCCAATATATCTGTCAGTACACATACTGAATAGTAGTAAACAACTAATTTGACTTCGACAATTGTGTAATACGTGTAAGTGATATTAGTGTTGAATCAAGTATGTTGTTGTATCTAAATATACACAAATCAGATAAATACAGTGTGATACATCAGGGAATGGATATGCAGCAGTCATGTGTACACACAACAGGGATATGGATATATATACATACATATGTAGATATATGTATACATGTATATACACATGTATATTTATACATATGTATTGCTATACATCTGTATATTGTGTTATATATATTAGGACATATATAGATTTATCTGTGTGTGTGTGTGTGTGTGTGTGTGTGTGTGTGTGTGTGTGTGTGTGTGTGTGTGTGTCTATATATATATATATATATATATATATATATATATATATATATATATATATAGGTTCATAGGTTCATAGGTTCATACTAGGCTATCTGATCTGCCCTAGGGCATTTATAATCCTAGCCAGAGTGTGTTTGGCTTTCGCCACCCATTTTAAATTAATTTTGCTATGCCTTTTTTTGAGGTTAGTATACTGTGCCTCTGTCTAACAGTGACACAGAAGTGATAGCCGGGGTAAACCTACGATCTCCCATCCACTCATCAAGATTCCTCTTGAAGAGAGTCAGTGTGGGACTCTGCCTAACCTGGACTGGGATTTTATTCCAGAGTGAAGGGAGCCTCTGGGTTATGAATGTGTCCCTCCAGCATGTCCTATTTATTTCAGTGCTGAGGTTCAAGTCTCTCGAGCGCATAGCTTGATGGGATTTGGATTTTCTGAGGTGCAGCATGTCCATTAATTCCGGGTTGGACATGGCTTTATATGTCAGGCACAGATCGACTCTGAGCAGGCGGTATGCCACTGAGTAGAGCTGGAGTTTCTTTAACTGGGCAGCATATGGCATCTGTTTGAGCCCTTTGATCCTCTTGGTGAGGTACTTTTGGGGTCTTTCCAGTTGCTGCAGGTGTCTGGTAAGGTACATCCCAAAAGGGGCATTGTACTCAATTATGGGCCTGATGAGGGATGAGTAAAGAGGTACGATGACCTCCCCTGATCTAGATGTGAATCCCTTCATGATTAGGTGGGCTATATAAAATGTTTTTCTAACCACTTTGGCCATGTGGTTGTCAAATGAGAGATTGCTGTCAACTTGGGTCCCCAGGTCCCTAATGACTTCTTCTGTACTTAATGGATTACCACCTATGTGGTAATTTGTGGGCACTTTGTTTTGCCAAAGGGGATGACTATACACTTTTTGGCGTTTTGCTTGAGGCCATGGCTCTGGCACCAGTTGTCTGTTTCTATGAGGCCCTTTTGGAGGATGCTTGTGTCGGCTGGAGAGTTGATTATGGCGCCCAGTTTGCAGTCATCTGCGAACTTGGTCAGCCACAGTCCTTCCGTGTTGGCCTGTACCGCCGAGAAATATATACCGAACAAGAGAGGTCCCAGGACTGAGCCTTGTGGGACGCCACTTGTAACTGGTTTGGAGTCTGACATGGCTCCAGCAATTCTAACCATGTGGGTTCTGTCCTTGAGCCAGTTTGCAACCCATCTAGTGACATAGCGGTTTATATTTAAGCTGGTGAGCTTATCTATAATGCCCGAGTGGGGTATTGTATCGAAGGCTTTTGCGAGGTCCAGGTAGGCTGTGTGGACCACCTTCCCCTCGTCAGTGGCCTTGGTGACTGTTTCAAAGAAATCGACCAGGTTTAAGAGGCAGGATCTGTCTGCCCTTAACAAAGCCAAACTGGGTAGGATCCAGTGTCTGTAGGTCCCCAATATCTTTATTTATGAGGTCCATGATGATCCTTTCCATAGCTTTGCAGACCAAGCTAGTCAGGCTTATGGGGCGATAGTTTCCAGGATCCGTTGAGGCACCACCTTTGTGGAGAGGGACCACTGTTGCTGTACGCCACTCTTTGGGTACATATCCTGTAGTAAGGCTAAGATTGAACAGTAGTTTTATGTTTGGGTTTAGCTCTTCTTGGAGTTCATGTAGGATGCAGCCCGGGACACCATCTGGTCCCATTGATGCTGTGTTTTTTGCTTTGGAGAGGGCGGCTCTGACCTGAGCATCTGAGATGTCAGGGGGGCAGCACTCTGTTGGGATAGATATTTGCCCTTTTGGTGGGGAGGGGAGAAGTTTGCACTGAACCTGGCAGCTAGGATGTTGGCAATGTCTGTGGGCTCGGTGTATTTTTTGTCATTTTGGACTAATTCTGAGCATATCTGGGAATTCCCACCCAGGTTCCTAACATAACTAAAGAAAGCCTTGTGATTATCCTTAGTGTCCTGTGCAATTTTTCTCTCGAAGCTGGCCTTAGACGATTTTATGAGTGCCCGTAGTTTTTGCTAATACTGCTCAGAGATGCCTTCCCTTTTGGGATTTTGCTCTATCATGTAGTAGCTTCCTCCTTCTATTGTATAGTTTGTTTATGGCTGGGGTCCACCAGACAGGACATCTGCCTTTGGAGGATTGGGTCTTGGTTTAATTTCGGATTGCATGATCCATGCATTCCTGAAGGTGTTCATAGAATGCGTTTATAAAGGATTCTGCGGTCTGGGCCGTATTTTCCACAGGCCCGGGGGCTTTAAAGGATTTCGCCTCGGTTTTGAGGCGTGTGAAATTTGCTTTAGAGAAGTTTTTCACTGTGGTTTTCTGGGCAGGGGGTGGGGTCGGGATGTGAATATCCAGTGAGATTAGTTTATGGTCTGATCTTACCAGTGAGGGATACACTTCTGGTCTGGAGCATAGTGTCCCCATGTTGGTGATGATCAGGTCCAGTATGTTTTCCCCTCTTGTGGGAGTGGTAACAAGTTGTTCCATAGCATTTGAGTTTATAAATTCTAGGAACCTTTGGGCTAGGGTGTTGGAGCTAGAGTAATGCTCCCAGTCTATGTTTGGGTAGTTGAAGTCGCCCAATATAATGGTGTTTGGAGAGACCTTCATATTTTCCAGTATTCTCAGGAAGGCTAAGTGGGGTTCCTGTGTTTGGGAGGGTGGTCTGTAGCAGGCTATAAACTGGAAGGCAGTTTCACCCACAGTTAGTTGCACATGGATAGTCTCTGATGCTTCGTGCTGTGCCACCAACCTGGAGGTGTGGGTATCTTTGTGAATATTGATACTCCCCTCCTTTTGTGGTTCGGTCCAAGTTTTCGGGCGCAAGAGCATGGTATGAGGTATAACCTGGTAGTGCTGGGGTGCTCGGGAGCCTTGAACCAGGTTTCTGTTACTGCACAGATATCGATGTTCTCCATGCTAAGGAGAGTTTCCGGGGGGTGCATCTTGAGGTTTAGACTTCTGGCGTTGAGTAGCATTACTCTTAGTTTCTTATCCCTTGTGATACCTATGGAGGTGGGTTTGTCTTTTGAGCCTTGCCTAATAAAGGCACTATGGGGGTAGCAAGAGCCTTTGCCAATATCCGAAAGCCCAGGGGTGACAGGTGCAAGCCGTCCCTAGCGAAGCATCGTGGCTTGTCGAGCATGTCATCCCAGGCTGACAGGCATTGGATCCCCTTTGAATGACACCAACACTTAAGCCAATTGTTGAAATTGATCATCTTGTCTTCATATTGTGGCATAATTCTTGGTGAGGGTAAGATGCTACTCAAGGTCAGGGTCATACCGGCCTGGGCTACATGCTCAGAGAGCTCCTCTATGTCTCTTTTCATGTAGTCCAGGGAGGTACGTCTCAGGTCATTCACACCAGCATGGACAATGACTGAGTCATATTTGTACTTGCCTTGGGTGACCTGAGTGCTTGTGTTATGTGGCGGATCCTAGCGCCCGACAGGCAGCTCACCGTGACCTTCTCCTTGTTCAGCCTGGTGAGCGGGACGTCAGTGTGCCTGACGATAGAGTCACCTATTACAAGTGTATCAGGTGTGTTGTTTAGCCTTAAGGGCTGTGACTGTTCGGCACACTGGCTTTGTGAGCTATGTGTTGCACGTGTTTTGCTTTGGGGTAGCAGTTGCTTGGGTGTCTGCTTTGGAGGTCTCTGCTGCTTAGGCAGATTTTTATTTAGAGCCTCAGTATGTTTTTGTGTGTTTATGTGTTTGGTTTGTTGTCATGGTAGGTCTATGTGAGACTGGAATTGTAGTGAGTGTGGTTTCCTTCTCCTCCTGACTGGTTACGCCAGTACTGAGTTGAGAGAGCTTAGCCTCCAGTTTGGCTATATGGTTGCATCTCTCACATGTGTTGGAATTTGTTGGGAGGAGGAGAGGGTTGTCTGTGTACATGAGGCAGTTGTAACATTGCCTCAAGATTCCCAGATTCACCAGCTGGACCGGAGAGGAGATTGACAACTGACCTTTGGACATGCTAGAATAGTATTGGGAATTCCTTTATAATTGAAAAAAGGGCCAATGGGGAACAAGGTACTCAAGGGGAGTTTGTGAGGGTGTAGTGCTTTTAATTTTTTAGAGCTGACTTCTATAATTGCTTTAGTGAGCAAGTGCCAGGTAACTTAAATGCAATGTGTTACAGGTAACTTAAATGCAAAAACGACAAACAGTAACTTTCTTTCAAGTGAAACAAGGAAATAATACAGTAAGCAATGCAGATATCACTAGGGATCCACAGAAGTGCTAAAAGGCCGCGTTTTAGGTGGAATTAGCGTTTCAGGGAAATAAACAAACAACAAGCATACAAATAAAGCTAGATTCAGCAGGCCTGGATCTAGTCTATGCTACAGCAAACAAGGTGTACCAATTTCAGTAAGAAACAGTTAGAATATGCAGGCACTATAAGCCTCTAACCAGAAATTCCCTGCTCAGAAGGGCAGAGTCCAGCCTCTCCTCCCACAAGAGTGCAGACCGCAATCCTTCTTAACGTAAAATAACTGGCCTGAAGCCCAAGTGCTTAAACCAGAACTAATACACTTTTAGAATAACAGACACTGAGCTCTCAATCAGCAGTTCCCAACTTAGAAGGATGTAAGCTACCTGTCCTGCCACCACAGTGCAGGCCACAAACCTTCCTAATGTAAAACAACTGGTCTGAAGCCCAAGTGCTTAATCCAAAAGACTTAGAAATGATAGCTACACTTTAATCAAGTTACTACCAACAGTAATAAATACAACTGAATACTTTAAAGAATGCCTGGATTAGTGCTCAAGTTATACAAACAAAGCTAGATTCAGCAGGCCTGGATCTAGTCTATGCTACAGCAAGCGAGGTGTACCAATTTCAGTAAGAAGCAGTTCAAATATGCAGGCACTATAAGCTTTAACCAGAAATTCCCAGCTCAGAAGGACAGAGTCCAGCCTCTCCTCCCACAAGAGTGCAGAACACGAACCCTCTTAATGTAAAATAACTGGCCTCAAGCCCAAGTGCTTAAACCAGAATTAATACACTTTTAGAATAACAGACACTGAGCCCTCAATCAGCAGTTCCCAACTTAGAAGGATGTAAGCTACCTGTTCTGCCACTACAGTGCAGACCACAAACCTTCCTAATGTAAAACTAGTCTGAAGCCCAGGTGCTTAAACTAAAAGGCTTACAATGAGTTACACCAAGCAGTAATAAATACAATTGAGTACTTTTAAGATGACGCAAAAGCAAAATAAAGTAGGAAAAAACACAAATACAGTAAAAGCAGATACATTTTTTTTTTGGAAAGAGAGAAAGGAAAGAAAGAAAGGAGTAGCAGAAACTAAGCTGATTGGCCTTCTCAAATGCTCTCCCTGTACTGGGTAGAATGAGGTAATGACACTAGACTGGGAGGAGGGTCCCAGATCAAATTTACACTATGGGCGGGCAACTGCAAAGCCACCAACTATAAAAACACTATACCAACAGGGAGGGAGGGTGGGAAACAAACAGCAGAAATGTTACTCACAGCTGAAAAGCAGCAGTGAGCCTTTAAATGAAAGTTTTAAACAGCTAAAGGAGCCACTAGAAAAAAAGAGTTTAACTGCAACAAGTTATCATAAACAAACAACCCAACAGATGCTTATTAAGAGTGGACAATTTCCAGTTAATACCTCACACACAGTGAAACTAGCTAGAAAAAATACACAGTACACAAAGTGCTATAAACAACAAAGAAATAAAGAACAAAATAAACAAAAAACAGGATACTTAATGTTATATATTGTAGCTCCGAGTTTGCTGAGTGTCCTTCCGATCAGCTCACTGTAAAATGGCTGAACACTCACAACTGAGCTTCTTAGGTAACAGAAAGTTGAAACCTGAGACAGCTTTTAAGAAAGAAATCTCAAAAGAACCAATGAGGTGCTTAGTCTAAGCTGTAGTCCAGGAGACCTCAGTCAGCCAATGACCTCAAACAATTCTCTCTCACTGAAATGCCTGATGGCTTTGGCTAAAACAAGATGTCCCTGAATTATGTGCTCAGACACACAGCCTCCACAAACACTAGGCCCAAATACAAGCCTGAATATGGAAATGCTACAAATATCCCCACTACTTAGAACAAACTGTAGAAATGTTACTCACAGCTGAAAAGCAGCAGTGAGCCTTTAAATGAAAGTTTTAAACAGCTAAAGGAGCCACTAGAAAAAAGAGTTTAACTGCAACAAGTTATCATAAACAAACAACCCAACAGATGCTTAATAAGAGTGGACAATTTCCAGTTAATACCTCACACACAGTGAAACTAGCTAGAAAAAATACACAGTACACAAAGTGCTATAAACAACAAAGAAATAAAGAACAAAATAAATAAAAAACAGGATATTTAATGTTATATATTGTAGCTCCGAGTTTGCTGAGTGTCCTTCCTTCGATCAGCTCACTGTAAAATTGCTGAACACTCACAACTGAGCTTCTTAGGTAACAGAAAGTTGAAACCTGAGACAGCTTTTAAGAAAGAAATCTCAAAAGAACCAATGAGGTGCTTAGTCTAAGCTGTAGTCCAGGAGACCTCAGTCAGCCAATGACCTCAAACAATTCTCTCTCACTGAAATGCCTGATGGCTTTGGCTAAAAGAAGATGTCCCTGAATTATGTGCTCAGACACACAGCCTCCACAAACACTAGGCCCAAATACAAGCCTGAATATGGAAATGCTACAAATATCCCCACTATTTAGAAAAAACAGCAGAAATGTTACTCACAGCTGAAAAGCAGCAGTGAGCCTTTAAATGAAAGTTTTAAACAGCTAAAGGAGCCACTAGAAAAAAAGAGTTTAACTGCAACAAGTTATCATAAACAAACAACCCAACAGATGCTTATTAAGAGTGGACAATTTCCAGTTAATACCTCACACACAGTGAAACTAGCTAGAAAAAATACACAGTACACAAAGTGCTATAAACAACAAAGAAATAAAGAACAAAATAAACAAAAACAGGATACTTAATGTTATATATTGTAGCTCCGAGTTTGCTGAGTGTCCTTCCTTCGATCAGCTCACTGTAAAATGGCTGAACACTCACAACTGAGCTTCTTAGGTAACAGAAAGTTGAAACCTGAGACAGCTTTTAAGAAAGAAATCTCAAAAGAACCAATGAGGTGCTTAGTCTAAGCTGTAGTCCAGGAGACCTCAGTCAGCCAATGACCTCAAACAATTCTCTCTCACTGAAATGCCTGATGGCTTTGGCTAAAACAAGATGTCCCTGAATTATGTGCTCAGACACACAGCCTCCACAAACACTAGGCCCAAATACAAGCCTGAATATGGAAATGCTACAAATATCCCCACTACTTAGAACAAACTGTAGAAATGTTACTCACAGCTGAAAAGCAGCAGTGAGCCTTTAAATGAAAGTTTTAAACAGCTAAAGGAGCCACTAGAAAAAAGAGTTTAACTGCAACAAGTTATCATAAACAAACAACCCAACAGATGCTTAATAAGAGTGGACAATTTCCAGTTAATACCTCACACACAGTGAAACTAGCTAGAAAAATACACAGTACACAAAGTGCTATAAACAACAAAGAAATAAAGAACAAAATAAATAAAAAACAGGATATTTAATGTTATATATTGTAGCTCCGAGTTTGCTGAGTGTCCTTCCTTCGATCAGCTCACTGTAAAATTGCTGAACACTCACAACTGAGCTTCTTAGGTAACAGAAAGTTGAAACCTGAGACAGCTTTTAAGAAAGAAATCTCAAAAGAACCAATGAGGTGCTTAGTCTAAGCTGTAGTCCAGGAGACCTCAGTCAGCCAATGACCTCAAACAATTTCTCTCTGAAATGCCTGATGGCTTTGGCTTTGGCTAAAAGATGTCCCTGAATTATGTGCTCAGACACACAGCCTCCACAAACACTAGGCCCAAATACAAGCCTGAATATGGAAATGCTACAAATATCCCCACTACTTAGAAAAAAAACTGCAGAAATGTTACTCACAGCTGAAAAGCAGCAGTGAGCCTTTAAATGAAAGTTTAAACAGCTAAAGGAGCCACTAGAAAAAAGAGTTTAACTGCAACAAGTTATCATAAACAAACAACCCAACAGATGCTTAATAAGAGTGGACAATTTCCAGTTAATACCTCACACACAGTGAAACTAGCTAGAAAAAATACACAGTACACA
The DNA here is from genome assembly GCF_019279795.1 of Protopterus annectens. NCBI lineage: Eukaryota > Metazoa > Chordata > Ceratodontiformes > Protopteridae > Protopterus > Protopterus annectens. The sequence continues at coordinate 1,285,971,326 of NC_056726.1, read as the reverse complement.
AAGTGCTATAAACAACAAAGAAATAAAGAACAAAATAAACAAAAAACAGGATACTTAATGTTATATATTGTAGCTCCGAGTTTGCTGAGTGTCCTTCCTTCGATCAGCTCACTGTAAAAATGTATATATATATATATATATATATATATATATATATATATATATATATGGATCTACTGTCTATCCACAAATGCATTTGCACGAAAGTGCATTTTAACGAAAACGCACTTTCATGTAAATCCATTCAAAACAAAAGAAACAAAAAATACTGAAAACACTTTTATGCAGGGGGGTAAGCCCCATGTCCCCCACACCCCCCTACTTAAATATTCTCACTCCGAGATCGCACTACAGTGGGGAAAAGGGAACATTCCCTCATCCCCACTGTACTACGATCTCAGTAAAAGTCCCATTAGTTGTACGTCAACATTAAATGTTGATGTACAACTAATATAACATGCAAACAGCATGTTTTCAATCAGCATCCACCTTACTACTCTATTTTGTAACCTTTATTAGACAAAAGTGCATTTTCGATAAAACTCACTTTCGCTTATTTATATTAGCGGATTTACTTTTCGGTAAAACGTAAATTCGCTAATATACTTTAGATCCATATATATATATATATATATATATATATATATATATATATATATATATATGTAGTATGGGACATGTGTCAGTCTGGCCCTACAAACATGTATGCCAATAGTGTATGATACACTGCAGCAGCATGCAACATCACATAGCACAGGACGAAGAACAATGACATCTACCATAGTCTGTACATAGGCCAAGGTACATATTCACATTACACATTATGTCGACAATCACCATAAGTACACAGACCTCACTACTGTACACATAACAACAGAATATCCAGGTTTTGTCCTGAAATATAAGGCCTACTATACATAAAGTGTCTAGTAGTCTGGTATCTCACTGGCTTGTTATCAGGTATGATGTCAGTAAATAATGATGTACTGAACATATGCACCTCTTACTGCATGATATATGTACAAAGGTTGACAGAGTTCTGGCTGGAGGCACTAACACAGGGCCAATATTAACATGTTGCTGTGATAAACTCATACATTTACTAGTGTAACAGGGTTTGTTGTGACATATGTCTACTGAGGGATATGAAGTCAGTAACTCACATGGATGTCACCATGTACTGACTGCAATCCTCAGAGTATGCTACTGCATTTCTAAAGATAAGAAATGTGTGAGTAACACAACACATGTAAGGCTCCAAACACTGGCCAGTCTGCAGATAGCTCTACAGATGGGAGTTTCCCCAACCACATAACACTTTCATGACATATATTAAATCATGTTGACCAGCCATATCCACACAAACCCTGTTAAACCAACATTACTTCAAATGTAGAAGAGCAATACTTACATTATGTGCTCATGTCTAGAACATCCTTCTCCTGTTTTTTGGCCTGTCTCCACAGTGTATGTTGTAAGAGGTATATCCAAATACCCTCTGTGATGCTGTTTGTCAAACACCCACATGAAGTCCTGCTCACAGTGAATGAAAAGGGCCAACACCCACATGATGTTCTTAGTTATAGGAATGTGTTTCCATGCAATTGACTATAGGAATGATACCACAGCTGTTCCACATGCAATCAGCTAGTGGAGGACTGCAATTCATGCACAGGCCATCAGCTGATCATGAGCATCACTTACAAAACACAAGCTGCTGCTGCCTAAGTAAAGCAGGTGTACTTTTTCCACATCCACCAGAGAGGGAGTGAGAGAGTCAGACAGATACAAAGTAAGAAAGGAAGGGGTAGGAGAGTAAGAGCTAAGCATGTTTGTGTCACAGACTCAGTAGTACTGGGTTTTAAACCCCTGCCTGACTATTCTTTGCTATTACATTGTGCCACAGACCTTGTTAGAAAGCTGTCCAAAGGTATCTTTGAATGTGAGTGACATCAGCAACAGTGATAAAGGAGGGATAAAGTAAGTGTAGTACATGTGGCTGTTCACAAAAGCAGGTATCAAGGAAGACACAACCACACTCTCTCAGGGACTCACACACATTACCACAGTTGGCAGGGTCAGGATTAGAACTCCTAACTAACTAGTTTGCAGGTATCACATGTGCCACCGAGCTAATCAAGGTGACTGACATCAGAAGACATGCTACAGTAGGGCAATGGGAGGTGTAGTGAGTGTGAATGGCTTCAAAATCATTAATCTACACACACACACACACACACACACACACACACACACACACACACACACACTTGCCAGTACTGACATGCATGGGTTCATTGCTTCACAGGTGTGTAGTAGTTGACTGTGCCAGAAGACTGTACAAGGCTAGGCAAAGGGTATATCTTGGCATCAGGCCACATGACAGTGGTCTCCAGTGTGGCTCAGGGGTGTAGTCCCTGGATTGGCTCACACAGGTGGGTATTGTATTCACCATCCACTCATCTGGGTTACTATTGTGGGTGGCCAGTGTTGTGCAATACTTGCCATGTATGAGTTCTACATTCCATAACATGGACAGTGCCTGGGTTGTGGACATGTCCCACATGCATGTTCTGTGACATGTGGAAGTGCACCTGGGGACTCTAGGGCATGTTGTGCGGACAGATTGTTATCATCTGATGTGGCATTCCTAACCTCATGTGGTGAGAACTGGCTATGGAACTGAGGTCATGCCTGCACCTCCATTGACAGCATAATACAGTTATTCACTGGTGTTAGTGGCATCTGTCCATACAGGACATGTGTATAAGGCATGGTATTCCCTTTGTGGTTATATTTTCAGACTCTACAGTTATTGCAGGTGTCCACTGCTGAACATAGCGAAGGACCACTGTAAGCAATAATTTCCCCATTGTAGGGATGGAACAGGGTGCAATCATACCGTGGTTACTATCTGTGGGCAATATGCAGGGAACTACCAATATAGTGGTTGTTGCCTAGCCAAGTGTGTTTGTGTATGAGACATGGGTGGAGAGTGTTCTCTGGGTAATAAAAATGTTGCTTATATTGTTCACGATCCATAATGTCACATGTACGGGTATGGATTGTCTACACCAGCCTCTATGCTGTTTGACATCTGTTGCCCTTGTAAGGTGGACATTGTGACATATAGTAGGTCCTCAATATAAGAATTTTGCAAAACACATCCCACAATGAGTCCTGTTATAACACAATCACAGCTACCTCTACACAGGATACTGATGACAAACACACCCACACACACTTGGCCATACTGAGATTCAAACGCCTACCTAGCTATGTATTGCTACTACAGTGTACCACGTTTAACACACACGCCACAGTGCTTAAAGGTCTAGACCTACTCCAATGGTGTATTTCAAGGGGAATGACATCAGCAGGCTTGCTAAAATATGGCAATGGAAAGTGTAGTGACTGTGAATGGCCTCATAAGCATTGATCCCTACACACACACACGCACACACACACACAAACAAGCACACAAAGTTTCACAGTTATCATGCCTGGGATTACAACTCCTACCTAATTAGTACATTACATGATTACATTATGCAGTTATTGCACATGCCATGGAGCTTATAGGGCTAGTCCTTCTCCAAAGGTGTATTTCAAGGTGAATGACATCAGCAGGCTTGTCAAAGAAAGGCAATGGAAAGTGTAGTGACTGTGAATGGCCTCAAAAGCAATGATCCCTAAACACACACACAAACACACACAGAGTTTCACAGTTGCCATGTCTGGGATTAGAATGCCTATCTAACTAATACATTACACTATAGCATTATGCAGTTACTGCACACACCATGGAGCTTATAGGGCTACCCGTACTCCAAAGGTGTATTTCAAAGTGAATGACATCAGCAGACTTGCTAAAGTAGGGCAATGGAAAGTGTAGTGACTGTGAATGGTCTCAAAAGCATCCATCCCTACACACAGAAACAAACACACACACAGTTTCACAGTTGCCTTATCTGGGATTGAACACCTACCTGACTGGTATGCCACACTATAGCATTATGCATTTATTGCACATGCCATGGAGCTTATAGGGCTAACCTTTCTTCAATGGTGTATTTCAAGGTGAATGACATCAGCAGGCTTGCCAAAGTAAGGCAATGGAAACTGTAGTGACTGTAAATGGCCTCAAAAGCATTGATCCCTCCACACACACCCACATGTTTCACAGTTGGCATGTCTGGGATTAGAATTCCTATCTAACTAGTACATTACACTACAGCATTATGCAGTTATTGCACATGCCACGGAGCCTATAGGGCTACCCTTTCTCCAAAGATGTATTTCAAGGTGAATGACATCAGCAGGCTTGCCAAAGTAGGGCAACGGAAAGTGTAGTGACTGTGAATGGCCTCAAAAGCATTGATCTCTACATACACAAACACACAGAGTTTCATAGTTGCCATGTCTGAGATAAGAACTCCTCCCTAACTAGAACATCACACTATAGCATGAAGCAGTTATTGTACATGCCGCAGAGGTTATAGGGCTAGCCCTTCTCCAAAGGCATATTTCAAGGTGAATGACATCAGCAGGCTTACCAAAGTAGAAGAATGGAAAGTGGAGTGACTGTGAATGGCCTCAAAAGCTTTGATCCCTACACACACAAACAAACACACACACACACAGTTTCACAGTTGCCATGTTTGGGATTAGAACTCCTACCTAACCAGTAGATCACACTATAGCATTACGCAGTTACAGCACACGCCATGGAGCTTATAGGGCTACCCCTTCTCCAAAAGCATATTTCAACGTGAATGACATCAGCAAGCTTGCTAAAGTAGGGCAATGGAGAGTGCAGTGTGTATGAATGAGCCATAAACCATTCCTCTGGAAGCACACACACAACACTCAGTCACACACAACTTTACATTTGACAGGACTGTGTATACAACTGCTAGATGAATAATGACTTGTACTGTCATGTTGCACAGTTATCACAAGCACCACAGATAATAGAGTGCTGAGGGCTACCAAAAGCAAATGTCTACAGTGACAGACATTTGCACATCATGTGATATTTTCCAATTGGATGTGTGCTGGGTGGGACAAGCCTCATGATGGGAAGCTCTTTGTCACTGTCTGTCACTCTCTTCCCCACATCTATGTATGTGTATGTTTGACCTATTACACTGTGTTGTCCTTGGATATATATATATATATATATATATATATATATATATATATATATATATATATATATATATATATATATATGTATATGTGTGTGTGTGTATCCTATCTGATGTGTGTGCAAAGCATGACTGGTGTGCAATGTGGAGTATGTGCACAGACATCTGTGACTGACAGATATATATAGTCCACTGTTGTTGCCAGACATGGGCTTCATTTCTGTAAGTGTAGGAGCATACCCAGTATGACCCTTCTGTATTTTGTTGTCAGACATGGGCTTCATTTCTCTAAATGTGGGAGCATGCCCAGTACGACCTTCTATACTGAATGTGTGAATCCATTCCAGGTAGGTTGTACTCCAGTGCAGGCATTTGTGCTGTACACCTACAGCTAGTAACCTGTTTCTGCAGGATATCTGTAGATAGGTTGACAATATGGGGTCACAATGGGCAAAGGATAGTGGGATACTGTAAATAAGTGTGTCTGTGCTGCTCTGCTACATAGTTTTTGTGTTAGCAAAGATATTCAGACATATGTACTGTTTTACACTGTGATGTTTTATGTCATCAACTACTGACAGGTATACGTATTTGCTCGCAGTAATTTCCTGGGGAATACAAGATGAATGAAGCTGTGTCCAGTATTGTGGTCTGCAGCCTACCTATTCTTGCACAATCATGCCATTCTGGATGGGGAGCTGCAGACACTTGCTGATGGGTCTGTGTAAATGGTCCAGCATCTTGGTACTGTGGTGGCTGAGGATCCCATGCTTGTACATCTATCAATGTGACAGAATGGCCATATCCTGCTGTGGCCATACCTCACAGCTGTACAGATTCACACAGGTTACCCAGAGGAAGGGCTCATATTTCTGGTCATTACCCCTTCACATTGTGGTTTATGAGCAGGTTTGTAGCCACCGATTCCTGTGTTTGCAGGCAGGGATAGTATGTGCACACATCAAAGTTTGAGACTTCACACACTCCCTGGTGTCCATGCTTCTACCACCCCATCTGTTATTCTGTCTTCTTCCTAACATTATGCAAATGATATCTGATAAGTATCCCTATAGTTATCACTTCATCCCAGCAGTATTTAGTAGTTGTTCCACAGTTCATGCAGTAAGACATGGTGAACATGCTACTGGGATTTGTCAACATGGCCTTGCATTTGTGTTCTGTGGACTGTATTATGTTGTTCTTTGGGACTGCATGAGATAACAAACATTGGCAGTATGGGCGGGACATAGGCCTTTGACAGAGGACTGTAGGGCATTTTGTAGTGATGCAGGACATCTGTAGCAAGCTAGTGCATTCTGTCACTCCTACAGTCCCAGGCTGCAAGCCACTGTATTCCCCTGGGGTGACAGAGTAGGTGTGCAAGGTGTTAATGGCAATAGCTTCTGTCCTTATTAATCCATTGGTGTGGATTCTGGCAGGGTGCTGCTTAAAGCTAGGGACACACCTGCATGGGACACTGCTTCAGCATGCTGCATTCTGTGGGTATTCACATACAGAAGTGGGGGTCATATTGTACTCATTCCCAGCAGCAGGGAAATGACCTGTGAGGTACCTGTGGCTGATGGTGGTGTGAGCTGAGTGCATGTGTGCTATGGAAGCTACTTGCAGCTAACTCACAGATATACATGGGGCATTCCCCTTATGCTGGCTTTTGCAGGGACATCAGCAGTTTCTCAGTACTTCATACCTGTACCTTTTGTGATCTGCCAGTGCTTGGCCAGACTACATCAGTATTCCATACTACACAGCCAACTAATGTGCTGCTAACCTATATGTACAAATCCAAAGGTCTGTCCACTAGACAGTAACATTTTATACATTTTATGTCTAGAGTACTTCCACCTGTGTATTGTTTGTATGTCTGGGCCCACATTCATGCCATGTCCATCTTTCAGATGGTGACAGATATTACATCCAGTTAATATGGATTACTGCTGAATTTTGTCTTGCTGGGATGCATTGTGCTTGGCACTGCAGTTGTGGGAACTTGGCCATGTCGTCAACAGTACTGGCCAATGGCCACCAGGAAAAACCTCACCATGCCGTGTTTATATTACCTCGTCGATATTTTACTGCATCGAAGCAATAAATGTCGAACACAATTGAACAATGCGGTAAAATATCGAATGAGTATAAAAAAAAACAAAAAAACAACAACAACAAAAAAGACTAAAGGGCGTAGGCAGGAGGCAAGCCCTCCTATACCCCCACATCCCCGCTACTTAAAGATACCAACTCCGAGACCGCACTACATTGAGGTATACAGAATTCTCCCCCTATGAAGATTTCCATTTACCTGGCTGATATTCTTCGCTTTCGATATTGTCGTGCCAACAATATCAGATTCAATATTGTCAGCTTGCGACAATACAGTATAGACCCACCATGCCTACATGCTGACCACTCTCACACAATATACAGCACACACCAACCTAATACACAGAGCCCTGCATATTGTATGCATTCAACAATCTATCCTGCTAATTAGGCCAGCTAGGTAATCTGTGCTCCACTGTTATTATGCCCACACATAAAGTTACTACATTTCTACATAGGATTGTGGGTGGGGGGCACACCTGACAAGTGTAAACATTTTCTATGACCGTACTGGTATTTCAGGTCCTCTGTTGGCTTCCATTTCATTCTGTATTCTGACCTATCATGCAGATTAGCGGCATATCAGTGTAGTACAGGTTTTAGGTTTTATTGACCTACATTTCATTTTCAGACTTCTTACCCTTCGGAACTAACATCCCACTGCTGACCTGTTGTAGTCTGTCTGTGTAGGTCTGGTGGGGGGCTGTTCTCCATTGCCATCAATCGGAGGCCTTAGCACAGCCTTTCTTTGTGTTTGTCTACACCTGTCCTGCTGGCTGAGACTGTTGTTGGGTATGTAAGCCTCACTGACATGCATGTGTGTGTCCTATGGACACACATTTGGCCCACCACATGTCCTGCAGTGGGGTTTATCACCTTGTCTAGTACTGCCTACTATGTTGAAACCAGTATTTGTTATGGATTTCATGCTGCTGATATAGGTGTCTACTATGCCGCCATCCCATTCAGCCACCCAATTCCCTTGCATGCTCATATTCGTACCATAGATACAAGTAGCAAAACATACTACTCCATTCAGCAATTGATAGTGAGAGTGACTTGCCTTGTGGCTGTGCCAGTACTGAGGATGGTGCTGGAGGGCTGACATAGTGCACTCCCTATACATGGTTAAGCACAGGTAGTGTCATGTTTGGCACCCCTTTTACTGTATGTGCAAGTCAGAGAGAGGTGTCATTCCCTGGGGTCCTAGCATGTCAGTGTATGTGCTATGTGTTGCCTCTTTGCCAAGGCCTGAGCATACTGGGCATGCCTCCTTCTGCCTACAGGGGCAGGCTGAAGTTGTTCCTCCTCTGAGTCACTTTGTGCTTGTGCTGGCCTTGGCAATGGTGGGGGGCTGTGTGGCCCTGCCCCATGCTGTTCTGCTGCAGCTGTTTCCACAGGATCATATTGTGTAGCATGGCACATACAATGACAATTTGGGTACATGTAGCTGGTGAGTACTGCAATGCTCCACTGGATTTGTCCAGGCAATGGAACCGTGACTTGATCATCAAAAACACATGCTCTATTATGATTGTGGTCTGTGTGTGTGCCTCATTATGGAGTTCTTGTTCGGGTGTGTGTGCATTTCTGATAGGTGTCATCAACCATGGCTACAGTGCATAACCAGCATCCCCCACTAGGTGTCCATATGGGATATCCCCATTGGCAAATCTCTGGTACAGCTGCATCATATGCCAGATGTGGGAGTCGTGATAGCTTCCAGGGCTGCCAGCACACACAGTCATTATAATGCCCTGGGCATCGCACACAACCTGGCAGTTGATGGAGAGGAAGCCTTTGCAGTTTATGTAGACCCTACCCTGCTCACCGGGTGGTGCCTTGATGTGTATGTGCGTGCAGTCTATAGCAACCACTACCTGAGGGTATTCTGGTATTTGGTAGAAGAGATGCATATTGCTGGTCAATGCCTCACAGGTATTGCGGAAATATATGTGCTCACCGGCATGTGCTGACATGGCATCCAGGAACTGGTGGAGCACCCTGGATGCTGATGCCTGTGAGATCCCCATGATATCTGCAGATGGCCTTTGGAAGGTACCTGTGTCTAGTATTCTTTAGCCTACACATACCTTGGTATCCACTGGAATGGGTTCCCCTCTGTTGGTTCTGTGTGTGAGGCATGGCCAGCACAGCTCAACAATTTCCTGTAGGAGGTTCCTGTCCACCCTATAGCATGCCACTATCTCCAGCTCATGTAGCCCCTGGTAGGTTACCCTGGGTCTGTACACTCTTCTCTTTCTCCTCACTGTGGATTGGTCATTAGCATTGTCATCGTCCCCACCCTCAGCCTCTTCCTCATGTTGATTTATGAGAGCAAAAGCAGCCCCTATCATTTTGTTGTTTTTGTTAGGTAAAATTTCTCCATTTGTGTACACCGGTGGTGGGGAAGTTGTGGGAAAAAACAGAGGGAAAGGTGTTTGCATAGTTTATAGTACTAAGCTGGGATCGGTAGGCTGCTGTCTGTGTAATTGGCTGGTTCTGATACATTTCACCTGCCAGCTATGCTAGTTCTCTTTGATTACCTTCCTACTGCTATTTTCCCTTCCCATTGCCTTCCTGTTTAAGCCCCGAGGTGTGCCACGCAAACCCAGTGCTCAGATGTGAATGGAGCTGCTATTTCTGTCTTTTTTTTTTTGAGAACCTGGTGTGCGGTGCACATACCTGTTTAGGCAATGTAAAGACTGCTAGGCAGCTTCAGACACACCCCCTACTTTAATTGTGCTTAGCTAAGGGCAAAAACGGGCCACAGTGCTCCAATAAGCTTACAGCATGCATGACACACCTTCTTATGAAGTCATCTACCTCTTAGGCTTACACCATGGTCTTAATCCACCTACATGGTTGGATGCACGCTAGCACTGAGAGGAAATTTGTGATTCAGTATCATTGCCCTCATTTGCATAGGATTGACTGCTAACGCTACCCCACCATTAAATGGGTAAACTACTCGTGTACCAACTCCTTAGCTCAATGCTTTCTGGAATTCATAAACTCCAATGCCCTAGATCAACTTATCCACACCCCCAACAGGGGCAACAATATCCTAGACCTAGTCATTACCAACATGAGTGACCGGTGTTCCACACCTGAAGTCAACTCCTTGTTGGTCCGATCCAACCATAAGCTTATCACCCTTGATATCCACATCCCACCCTCACCCCCCCATTAAGGAAACCACAGTAAAAAAATTCTCCAAAGCCAACTTCATGCTTCTTAAGACAGAAGTGGTGAACTTCATGACACCCATGCTGATGGACAATACAGTTACAACTGCTGAATCCTACACAAATGCACTCTATAAGCACCTACACGAGTGCATGGATCATGCTATTCCAAACAGAACCAAGACGCTATCCTCCAAAAAAAGGAAGCCAATCTGGTGGTTCCCTGCCATAAACAAACTGTCCAACAGAAGGAAGAAACTGTTGCAAAAGAGAGTAAAATCCCATGAGTGGAGGAGCTCCCTAGTCAGCCTCATTAAGAAGCTGAGATCCCTTATAAGATCCTCTAAAGCTAGCTATGAAAACAAAATCACCACTAAATCCAAGGACAACCACAAAGCATTCCATAGCTATGTCAAGAATCTAGATGGCAACACCCAGATCTGCTCTGAGTTACAGCACAAAGGCATGAAAATTACAGAATGAACTGATATTGCCAACATCCTGGCAGATCGGTTCAGTGCTAACTTTACCCCCTCTCACCCCTTAAAGGGCCCATATCTATACAGGAAGAATGCAGAGTCCCTGTAATCACAACTACGCAGGTAAAAGCTGCACTCACTAAAGCGAAAAGCACAGCATTCATGGGACCAAACAACATCCCAGGCTGCGTTTTACACAAACTTCAGAACGAATTGGCTCCCCTCTTAAGCACCATGTTCAACAATAGCCTCGCATCAGGCTTTGTGCCCACTGAATGGTGCACAGCAACAGTTATCCCACTCCACAAAGGGGGAGCCACCACTGATCCCGGGAACTATCGACCTATTAGCCTGACGAGCCTGGTCTGCAAGGCCATGGAACGTATCATCATGGAACTCATAAACAAAGGCATTGGTAACTTCCAAACTCTGGATCCCACCCCGTTCTGGTTTGTGAAAGGCAGATCATGCCTCCTGAACCTGATCAACTTCTTTGAGGCAGTCACCAAAGCCATGGATGAGGGTAAGGTGGTTCACACAGCCTATCAACACCATCCCCGATTCTGGAATTATAGCTAAACTTTCTAAACTAGGTATAAATCCCTACATCACAGGATGGGTTGCCAACTGGCTCACTGACAGAACCCACACTGTAACAGTTGCAGACTCCAAATCTGACCTCAAGGCAGTGACAAGTGGAGTGCCACAGGGTTCCGTCCTGGGAACTCTCCTGTTTGGTATCTACTTCTCTGAAGTACAGGCTAACACAGAAGGCCTCTGGCTGATGAAGTTTGCAGATGAGTGCAAACTAGGAGCCATAGTCAAGTCCCCAAATGATGTGGACATCCTACAGAAGGAGCTCACTGAGACAGATGCCTGGTGTCAGAGCCATGGCCTCAAGCTCAACACCAAAAAGTGCAGAGTCATCCCCTTTGGTAAAAACTCTGTACCCATGAACTACCACATAGGCAGCAATCTACTTAACACCGAATGCGTGATAAGAGACCTTGGGACCCAGGTGGACAGTAGTCTCTCCTATGGTAGTCACATCACCACAGTAGTCAGGAAGTCCTTCTACGTGGCACACCTCATCATAAAAGGGTTCTCATCCAGGAAAAAAGAGGTCACTGTTCCCCTCTACTCGTCACTCATTAGACCCATTATAGAGTAAAACGCCCCTTTTGGACTGCACCTCACAAAACATCTGCAGCAGCTGGAAAGGCCACAGAAGTACCTCACAAAGAGGATTACTGGCCTCAAACAAATGCCCTACACTGACAGCCTCAAAAAACTCCAGCTTTACTCCATAGCATATCGCCTACTACAAGGTGATCTCTGCCTAACATATAAAGCTATGTCAAACCTAGAGCTGTTGGACATGCTACACCTAAAGAAATCCCAATCCCTCCAAGCTACATGCTCTAGGGACCCAAACCTTGTCACCACAAAAAACAGGACATGCTGGAGGGATAGATTCCTGTCCCAGAGACTTCCTATACTCTGGAACAAGCTACCCATCTATGTCAAGCAAAGTTCTTCATTAGCACTCTTCAAGAAAAATCTTGATGAGTGGATGGGAAACAGGAAATACATCCTGGGGATCACTTCTGTGTCTCTGCTGGACAGTGGCACAGGAAAATAACTTTCTTGGGTGGCATAAGCTATGATACCTTGCTGGCTAGGCTTACGTAGGCCCTTGGGCCAATAGCCTAGTACCTACCTATGAACCTATGCATGATTACAAATCCAACACCCAGCCTTCCCCCGTAGCAACCACTATTCCATGGTCTTGTTGTGTTATGCATGCCATTGACTATTATGGCAAAATTATGATTTTGGTTTAAAATTTTATTTTCAGCTTTTTGTATTATTTTTGGGCCAATCCCGTTTGCACAGAGCTGCCTTGCACTTAAAGGGCCAAAATCAGCCAACAAAAAAAAGTTAATTTTTATAAATTTCAAACTAATTTTCATGCCTATGACCATATATTTGGCCTTTGGCATGCCTAACCCTTCTAATGCATGTGTTTTTACGAGCTGTCATGCCTCCGTTTTGTAGTTTGCAGAAATGTATTCAGCTACAGGCTGAATCCAATTCTGCAGTCTACACTATTCTTGCACAGACTTCTGCCTGCTTCCTGGATTGCTAATTCACCTCATTTGCATGGTTTTCACCAGCAAATGAGATAATTAGCATACAGGGGCTATGTCCATGCAGGAATAGTGCAGGAGCCCTCATGCACATCCCGGTAGCTTATTCCTGGATTGCACGGCAGCCATATTGCCTGCAGAAGCTCTTGCACTATTCCTGCATGCCAGGCAGAGCTTGCTGAATCCTGGGGACTGTGTATATTGTGAGTACCTACTAGAGGGTTTTGTAAATATGTTTGACTCTTATCTGTTATGTTCTATCTGTGTTATCTGGAGCTTTTCTCCCCAGGCCACCACTGAAAATTGACAAATATCCAGTCTGACTATCCCAGTCAACAAATGTAAAATAAAAAAATGAAATAAATGAAATAAACAAATAAATAAATAAAAATAAAGTTAATAAAGTATGGGGGTGTTCTGGGTTTGTGTGTGTGTGTGTGTGTGTGTGTGTGTGTGTGTGTGTGTGTGTGTGTGTGTGTGTGTGTGTGTGTGTGCGTGTGTGTGTGTGTGTGTGTGTGTGTGTGTGTGTGTGTGTGTGTGTGTGTGTGTGTGTGTGTGTGAGGATTTTTATTAAAATACAAAGTCTTGAAAAATGTGACATAGATTCAAATGGAGATGACAAGTAACAACTGTATAAAAGATCAACCTGCTAAACATGAGTGGATGGATATAACAAAATAGTTGGAAATAGGCTTTTAAAAAAGCTGTCATATATAATAGCTATGAACAATAACTGCTTATCATAATGGCTACACTAAACATATTATTTTGGAATGTGAATGGCCTCACATGTATAGGCAAAAGAAGAAGGAGTATTGAATTATATTAAGAAATGTATATTACAAATAGAAGTGCTACAGGAGACAAACTTGGAGAGAAATGAGCATGTGAAGTTGATACAGAAAGAATTTCAGGAGGGACATTTAGCAGAGTATCAGGGACAAAGGAAAAGGAGGCTACTTATACTAACTGCTAGAGGACCCCCAATAGTGACAGTAGAGGAAAAAATATAATAATTGTAGATTTCTGAAAGTAAGGGGCTACTGGCAAGGGTGGAGAAGGATTACACAGGCATGTATTTATACTCCTCCTAAAACTGCTATTATGGAGCATAAGAAAATATTCAGAGATATAATCTGCTTTCAACAGGAAATATTACTTAAAGGTGGAGAATGGAATTTGGTTTGCAACAGTGAGGATGTATCAGGGGACCTAGAAGGGTATATATAAAAAAATGGAGTATATTTCTGAAGAAATTTATAAAAATATTTGGTATGGAAGAAGTGAATTCAGCAGTAGGGACTCAAAGAAAATACACATTATTCTCCAAGGTGCAATAACAGGCTAGACTAGACAGAATTTATATTTTGCAGGACCATGTGCATGTAATTGAAAGCTTCAACACGCGTCCAGTAACTATTCCAGATCATGCACCAATAACAACTAAGATAGAAATGCAGGGTAATGAATGAAGTGAAAATGAGACACTGGTGCTTCCCCAACTACCTGTTAAAATGAGAGGAATGTAAGACATGGGTAGTGGAAGTTATTTTGGAATTGTTGGGAAAGACAGTAACGCCTTCAGAAGTTATACCAGTGAGTGGGATAAAATGAAAGTGAAGTTTAAGAATAGGGTAAAAATAAAAGAAAGAGATATGGTTAAGAAGTAACAGGAATTATTTAGAGGGAATAACAGGAATATTTCAGAACAAGAAGATGCACAATTGCAATGCTAAAGAGAAAATAAGGGAGAATCAGGATAATATACACAAGTTTAGAAAGATTGCTGTTAAGCAATTGTTTTTGATAACAACTCCAGAGGACAAAAACTTTAAGAACAATATCTTAGGCAACAGAAGGTGGAAAGGTTTGTTGCCAAACTCAGGAAGCCTATAACAAGAAAAATAACCATAGATATTGTTGAGGTATTACATATATTTTGGAAATTAATGAAAATTTATGTAAAATAGAGAAATATGGAAATCAGGAAAGAGCATAAATGGAAATACTTATGTGGCACTTGCAGCTAGTACTGTGTACTTTAGATATATAATTAAATAGGCAGCAGGTTCCGATCTCAAAGTGGCAAACTTGTGTGGGTGTATGTCAATCTCAGTTACATATAGCCTCCTAAACAGATGTGCTGTATCATCTTCCAGTTAGAAGAAAATTTTATGGGCAGTCTATGAACTGGCCATGATGGAAAGGAGTGACCTGTGCCTGGCTTAGAGGGCAGTGTCTGACCTGACCCTGATGGAAATGCTACACATTCATAAATTAAACTGCAGGAGGGTCACTCACTCCAGGGATCTTAATCTAGCCCAGTGATGGCGAACCTATTACCTGCGTGTCAAAGGTGACATACCACGATATTTTGGGTGACACATCAGCGTTCACCAACACCCAAATTACCAAAGAAATTGAATGAACAAAAATACAATAAATATGTGACCCTGCACGTATTTATTAAAACTCAGCAACAAAAAAAGTCATTAATTGATGTTAATCAAATCAAATGCAGCGTATTCCACATTTTTTTCTGTTCACTTCAAAATTACTATAAAAAGTAGGGTAATTTTTTAGTGCACTATTTTAAGCCCAACTATCAGTGCACATATTGTTTTCTCTATTGTAAGTCACTGATTTTTTCTTTTACTTTTTTTAACATAGCAACACACATGATCGGACTGTATTTTTTTAAATAAATGAATGTGTAAAGAATTATTTCTCTTTTGTTGGGGGGGGGGGGGTGACACGCCAGCAGAGTCAAGATAGGTATTTTCCAAATTTTTGACACACCATGCCCAAAAGATTCGCCATCACTGATCTAGCCTCTGACATGAACAGGTCACACTGGATTGAAAAATACATCTCCCAGAGACTGCCACTTCTCAGGAATAAGCTTCTAGTTCACACGAAACAGAGCCCCTCTCTGACCTTCTTTAAATGCAGCCTAGATCAATGGATGGGTGACCACAAATTCACTCTGGGGTAATGCTCATGTCCATCCTGGTCAGAGGAGGTCAGTATTAAGTACCATAGACCCTTACCTCTGCAAACTTCATTCACCTAACCCCCAACAGTTGAGACAACTCAGGATAAATATGGCTAGGCTTGTAAGGGCTCTATGACCATTAGCCTAGCAACTTTCTATGAACCTATGAACCTATGAATACTTAAGTATTCCAAGGATAGAAGTAATGAGGCTCAACAATTAAAACAGGAGGAGATGAGATAAAAACAGGGACGTACAATCAATGTACAGGAAAGTCAACAGGAACAGTTGGTATTCTTGTGGAATTTGGGATCTAGGAGGGAAGAATGTGATAAAAATCTGGAAGGTTTTGTTTAACCGTATTTTAAAAGAAGAGGAAGCACCAGCATCCCAGAACAATGTTGTGGTGGCTGTAATACCTAACGATATTAAAAATCCATCAGACCCAGCTTCATAAGGGCCCATTTCAATTTTAAAGCATGATTATAATGTGTTTATGTCTATAATCCAGTAGCCAAAAGAAAGGCAAAGATGTTGCTAAAATTGATAGATATGGATCAGTGTAGTTTTGTGGTGGGGAGGCAAACTTTTAACATTAATAGAACAATGATGATCCGCAGGAAAGCACAGTGTAAGAAAATATTACTGTTGGTGGGTTGAGTTTTGATGCAGAGAAAGGATTTGATGGGGTAAACTAGGATTTTATGAGTAGGGCAATGGAAGCATTTCCATTCCCAGATACAATAATAAGGTTAATTAGGAGGATATATGACAGATTTGAGGCAAAAATTAAACTGTGAGGGTTCCTCTATGATAAGTTGCATATGAAGAAAGGAACCAAGCATGGCTTATGGTTAAAAAGACCCTTATGATTGTTTGCCTAGTAAACACTTATGAACCTTGAACAACACAGGGGCTTACATTCAGTTTGTCAAGTTCATCGGTAATGCCCGAGTGTGGGATTGTTTCAAATTTCTTTGCCAAGTCAAGCTAGGTTATATGCACAGATTTGCCCTCTTCAATGGCCCTGGTCACATTTTTAAAGAAATCCACTAGGTTTAACAGGCAGGATCAGCCCTTGACGAAGCCGAAATGGGTTGGATCCAGGGTTTGGAGGTCGCCTGTGTCTTTGTTATTTTATCCAGTGTTGTGGGACATCTTGACACAGTTTCAAGTCTTTTCAGGATATAATGAAGATAAAACAAAGGATTTACCTGTAAACTATATACCGACACATGAACTGGTCCAGCAATACACATTTTTATGGCGGCATAATAAAGTGAAATATTTATGAGTATGAAATAAAAAGGATTCTGTTATGGCAGCTAAGATTATATGGGAAGAGAATAATCAAAAGATAATACAAAAACTGAGAACCTAGAAGCTCTTGTTTATGGATATGGATGGCAAGATACAAGGCGTGAAAATGTTTCTAGTCTCTTTAGTTTTATATGTAGGTCAGACATACTTCAATCAACCAGAGCAGAAGTCGTGGTCAGTAATTAATAACATGCTGAAGGATTTTATGTGTAGGTTTAACAGTCAAGTGAGTTAAGTTGATCCTTCCAATAGAACAAGGTGCATTAAGTTACCTGACATGAAGGAATATTTTAGAGCTACACACACCCACACACACACATATATATATATATATATATATATACATATATATATATATATATATATATATATATATATATATATATATATATATATATAAAACACAAGCAGAAAGCTATAGCTATAGATGATGATGAAGCAGGGGGAAAATTAAGAAATATGTGGAGATTGGGATTTCGGGTACAGGTTCTTAAGGAGAATAACAACAGCCACAGAGAATATCATATTTTTAAAGTAGCAGAAAATATTCTAAGAAGCCAACACACAAATAGAAAAAGGAGATTTTGCTGATAGGGATGACTGCAGTTAGGGGTACAGAAACAGGCAAGAAGTGGATTGAATTTACGCGAGGAAACTACAAAAGAAACCAAAGTACTGGTAGCAAATGTCTAAACAGGGAAAGGTAATAGAATAGGAAGAAGCTAAAGATATTTGGACTGCAGGCTAGAGACTGCCTCCCCTGTCAGGGATTGATATCTTCAGTAGAGGGAATCCTAAGTGAAAGACCAGCACTGATGGAGATTTTAATATAATCTAGAATAGAAACTGCTGTTAAAAAGAGATTACTAGTAGGACATGTAAAACACTGCATGATAACTATAGGAATTAATCACAGGAGGTTTAAAAGACTGGGAAGAGAGACTGTATAAGCAATTCATAAAACAAAACAACTGAAGGACATATGTATGACTCCTAAATATGCAACAAAGTCTAAAAGAGTTAGGATTTTTGTGTTTGTATAAGTATCTTTATACCCTAAGCTGACTCCAAAGAATTTTTCCTTAGGCAGATGTTAAATGTTTGGAGGTGTAATAGGGAAGAAAGGGGGATCTGGGAACATATGTTTTGGAAGTGTAATGGAAGACTTTAAAAACTCTCTGAGTACTCTTTCAGAAATATTGGGTGAGCAAATGGGTGTGACTAAAGAGATGATTTTTTTGAGCTAACATACAGGATCGGAATTTCCTAGACATACTAAGGCTTTGTTTAGTTTAATTCTGGTGTTGTTCAAAAAAGCAATTACCAGAACCTGGAAATCAATGTCTAAGCCATCTGTATTTGAAATATTAAATACGTTTACAGAGATAAAAGAATTGGAAGTGAGGTTTGTAGAAAAGGGTAGGAACTAATTACACAGAAAAAAACATGGAAATTATGGGAACAATGCATGCAGAATAATGTTTTGGAGGAGAAGTGAGGTTTAAGGGAAGGCAAGAGTTGATCAATGTATTTAATGTTGAATTAGTGATAAATATACAAAAGAATATTTGTGATGTATAATGTTTGTGACTGGGAATATGTTACTATAGTTTCTTTTCTTTCATATGAATAAGTGGTACCTACTGTATGTCTTAAGTGATAATTCAATAAAGATGTTTAAAAAAGACATTAGAAAATAATGTAACAGATGCATTACACGACACCCTCAAAAATTATGGAATAAGCTTCCCTTTATAATCTGAAGGTGTCAATCACTAGCTTACTTCAAAGATAGTCTTAATATATATATATATATATATATATATATATATATATATATATATATATATATATATATCCATAAATCTATCTAAGACATATATAGCTATAGCTATATCTAATCTATATATGTGTATATATATATATATATATATATATATATATATATATATATACATATATAGATTAGATAAAGGCATAGATATAGATAGAAAATATCAAAATGGAGTTCTGGCAAAGAAGCTTCTTGAAGACAGTCCCCCGGATTCAGCAAGCAGCCGTGCAGGGATAAGTTATTCCTGCATGGCAGAAACCGTTCCTGTTCAGCACGGCAGAGCGCCATGCATATGTATGAAGGTTCAATGCTGTGCTGTAAAATGGACACGGTTCCATGTACGAGCACAGAGGATGTGTCTGAGAGCAGAGTTCTCACAATACACATGCCCCCTGCACTCCAGAATTGCCATTCGGCAATTTAAAATGAGCAAGAACGTTCGTAACACCTCCAACCCATCAAGGTAAGAAATCTGGACAAAGTAGTAAGGGACAATCGCCCCTACCAAGCCAAAAGTTGCTAGAGTAACAGATTTAGCATAAGCACATAGCGCACACCTCCCAAACCGTCAAAGTAAGGAATGTGGACAAAGCCATAATGGATAATCATCCCACAAAGCAGAAAGTTGATAGAATAATAGGTTCAGCATTAGCATGGATATTCTGAAGGGTACAAATAAAAAAACACAACGAATAATTTTTTTTTATATATGCAATAAAGTTTAAGCGTAGCTGCACGGGTGTGCCCATTGCTTAGCTACACTTAACCCAGCTGAACCAGCACGATAAGTTAAAAAGCAATATACAGCGAGTATATGCACAAGTACAATAGTGTAGCAGTTAGAGTGTATGCCTTGCATGTAGTCATTCATGGTTTGAGCCTCACCAAAGCCATTTCCATTTTGTATGTGTAAAGATTAACATTTTAATTTTTTGCATATTTATGTAACTGATTTTTCTCAACCCGAATAGAGTATTAGGCCCAGATGTGAGGTGTCAGTGTAATAAAGTAGTGAAACCCCCATATAAACACAAGTGTCCCATACAGTATAGTCACACAAGAATAAATTAATCACAGCACATTGGGGGATATCACGGAAGGTAAATAAATCTATATTATGTAATGAATGATGAATCAATCCCACATAGGTGGTAGACCAATATCATAAAACATAAGCAATACTAAGCATGGCACAGCTATGTTGACTGGGTGTAGGCATCGTGTACATATGAATACTAAGCAATGGATATCCCAGCTAAGTGGATTTGCCCATTGGTAAGCAATGCTGAACCTGCACCTTTAAGCACTGCCAACTTTAGCTAAGCAGGTTTGCCCATAGCTTAGCTCAGCATTTCCAAAACTGTCCAACCATGGCAAAGAGCGGGCAATCGGCCATATTTAAACCCCGCAGGCAGGAATACAGCTCATAACTGGTTGTAGCATTCCACTGTACGCAGTATGGCTGGTGTTGGAGAGGGCATGCGCTTCCAGGCACAGTGCTGGGGCATACAGGAGTCCAAGGTCATGGTAGGACTCCTGGTAATAAACCATGACATGGGACTGCTGCAGGACCAGTACCAGGGCTCCCAATATAAAACAGAAGCCTGAGAAAGTCTCGCTTGTGATCTCACCAGTGCCACTGGTATCCCTCGGACTGGGAAGCAGGTCCAGCACCACTATGCCAATTTGAAATGGAGGAAGATGGAGCTCTTGGAACAGTGGGTCCAAGAAGCAGGAGACAGAGGAGATGTCCCAGCAGTGTGTAAGTATTCATAGCAATAATTGTTTATCAATGTCCAGCCTGTGTATGTGATAGATAGGTATGCATAAATGTTTCTCTATTTTCATTACAGCTGCAGCTGAGCGGGCTGTGAACCAGGAAGCCCATGCCAGCAGGTTGCAAAGGCTGCATCGCGAGGCTGGTGAGTAACAATCATGCTTGTAGTAGTCATACCAAATAAATATAAAGGAGTAAAATGTCACCTGGCACTATAAAAAATGTGTATGGTTTGTACTGAATAAACCAGACAATATGACAGTAATAGTCCCATATAGGTCATATTTAAATAAAAGCGTAACTGCCTGGGAATAATGTTCTAAATCCTGGACTGGTTGTGTTTACTCTGGTATTGTATGGCCTCACATGTTGCATTCACCAAGATCTGGTATGTGAATAGTACTGTTGTGTCAACTGTTTCTCACACTGTGCTACATAAAAAATGTCTAGGAATGTCTGTATAAGAATGTTGTAATTACAAGGTCAGATTGTACAACCAAGAGAGACTTAGAAAGAAAACATTGAAGGCTGAAACAGCACTTTCTAAACAGCTCACTCTGATGAAACACAAATTGTTGTATTTTTAGCACACACAGCCATGGTTCGAATCCCGGGAGTGGTAGTAAGCTGCAAGCATAATCATACCTCATAACTGTTCAAATTTGTGCAGAATGTCAAAATTTTTGCCACATATTTTTGGCCTGTTCCTGTATTTTCTTGGCAAATCACTGGGATGATCTCAGGATTGTAGTCACTAAATAATGACATACATTTGAGTTTCAGACTTCAGATCCTTCAGAAAATGTATACTAAAACAAATCCTGTTACTCTAGAAACTTTCTAAAAGTTTATAAGGCCAGTATTTAAAATATGTCCCTATTTCTACCCCCAGTTTGTCAAGCTTTGTACAGATTTTTTGCGTTAAGAGGTTGAGAAGTATGTGCAGAATTATAACTAGGAATCTGGGAATATGTATAGAAACAGTCAGGTAGTGTTAACAAACATTCCATCCACAGGTCTACCAGGTAAGAGAAGTAGAATGTAGCTATAAGACAGCTGAAGTATACATTGTGTACAAACATATCACTGCCCAAACCAAGGCCATAGGGTATTGTAATAATACCTGTAGAGTAATGATTAGAGCACTAATCATTAAAGTTGTGAGTACTGCAAGGATATACAAGTTGTTAATTGACATCTCTCCCCCCCACCACCACCACCATATCTGTTGGGACATATCTCCTATTGTTCAACAAATATTGAAATGTGTTTCTATTAATGTTCCATGTTGAAACAGCATCATTGGTGGCCTGCTGCTATCAATGTAACCTGCATGCCATTGTAATGGTCATTGTGGTTCCATATATGCATGTGTTCTGTTTGCTATGCAACTGTTACAAATCTGTTGTTTTGGGTTAATAGGAATATCTATGCATGCTGTTATAACTAATCTTGGACTGTGTTGACTATTACTAACCCACATATGTTCTAAAATGGTAACACCATATCACGTTTGGGAAGGCCGGTCCCAGTGGACACACCACTCCCACCTCATCTGGCCATGGCACCAGGCCCCAGCATGTCTGGGACCCACCGCTGGACCTCCTCATCCGCTGATCCTCTACCGCCTTTGGGTAGAACCATCTCAGGGGATGGGGCTGGTTCCCTCCTTTGAGTGGGCGCAGACAGGATACTGTCACCCAAAGCCAAATCTGGAGTTTGTGTGTAGTGAGCTCCGAAATGAGTTTGGAGATCTGCTATGCCAGCTTGAGGGCCACGTGGCACAATTAGAGGGTCAGCCTGCTCCTCCTGCTCAGCCCCAGCACAGCCACCTTCAGGGCTGTAAAGGTGCATTGGTGACTGCCCATGGGTGGGGACCTCAGTTCCATATTTTCCATTTGGGGGCTCATGGGCGTCCAATTTCCAACACCCCTCCCTGTCCAAGGTGTTTACCCCCCACGTGTCATATACCACCCCTGTATGTTGTCTTGTGTGTCTTGTCTGTCTTCCTACCAAACCTACCTCCCCAAATATACCTACTATCCTTCCCAAACATCCCACTCTCACCTTAAAAAAAGGGCAATCTGTTCCCAAAAAAAATTTTGCCCTATACATAAATGTCCATTTCACACACGTGTCCACTGGACACATGTAATCTGGTCTAATTGGCTTCACAACACATTATTGTTGTCCTCACCCCTCTCTCAGGGGTTTGAGTGTCCAAATAAACCCCCCAGATTCAGTATATATGCACAGCTGTTGCTGTAGAAGAAATGGACAGCTATGGACCTTCTCTACACCCGTCCTGCACATCCCTAGCTACTTTCCCTGTTGTCTTTCTCTCTGCATGTCCCCTTTTTCACCAATTTTCTATCAACCCTTTTTTCTTTTCTTTTAAAGAAATTAGCATGGGGGTAAGTGGGAGTAAGCCCTTTTTAGCAGTAGTAAGCGGGATTAAGCCTGTTTGTGTGGTGCTTAGCACTGCCTACACAGATTAAGCACTTTTAAGGCTAACTGTCTGTAAGCATATTTAACTGGCAATTAGCATTGCTTACCACCTCGCAAACCTGCCCAAACCTGCTTACAACTGCTTAAAAGTGCCTTAATCCCTCTGTATCCAACAGCCGTTGTACTGCCCAGCAACAAAATAATCAGGCTTTGCAAGTTTCAAACCCAGGACCCTGCAAACCATAGCCAGAGCAAATTACCACTAAGCCATCTGAGCTGTAGATGTCTGTGATGTTTTCTCAAACATATCATGCAGTACAGTCATTCAACAGTAGGGAAAATGTATTTATATATATAAATATATATATATATATATGTGTGTGTGTGTAGACATATATCTATATCTATATATATATATATATATATATATATATATATATATATATATATATATATATATATATATATATATATATATATATATATATATATATATATATATATATATATATATATATATGTATGTAGTGCATTCGGACATCGGATCCACACTCAGAACCTCTCACTACTAAACATCTAACCAAAGGCATTGCAAATGGGGGTGAAAGGGCCCAAAATAGGGACCTCTTGTAATTATTACTATTATCCCTTCCTCCACAGCTGAACTGTTCTGCCTTGCAACAAAATAATCAGCCCTTACAAGTCTTGAACCTAGGCCCCTCTACAACATAGCCACAAAAAGTTACCACTAAGCCATCGGAGCTGTAAGATGCTGGGGTGATTTCTCTAACATATCATGCAGAACAGTCAGTCTACCATAGGGAATGTAGAATGTGGAAGCACTAAACATTATAATGATACATACACACACACACACACACACACACACACACACACACACACACACACACACACACACACACACACACACACACACACATAACATACGTTTCTGTCTAGGCTAAAGCCTTCAAGTAGTACAATAGTAAAAAACACACTTGCCTTAAAGACAAGAATCAATCAACACTTAATTACAGATGTAGTTCAACAGTCTCCAATTATACTCTGCAGTCAACCCCCTAGGGGAAAAGTATCATCTTGTCACAATGTAAATGCATCCATTACATAACAATGCTTAACTTAAAACGTCACTATCACACTGACAAACAGAACTGTGTGCAAGACAGTAAGCTCTAGCCCACCACTGTTCCCATGGTGAAATGTATGAAAATGTACAGCCAAATACCTTTATGTTTCTTATTACTGATATTCCCCACATGTTGTAAGAGCCTAGGTTAAAAACATTTAATACCCCTCCCCCATAAAAATGTCTTACAAGGGCATATAACAGTGTTCTCTATACACTGACCTGCACACTGTACAGGGTCATAAATGTTTTGCCCAGCTGTAGCCCTCATATATATGGACCGTATCCCACAACTTGTGTGGGAGTCCACAGCACCAATGGAATGATAGCAGGAATGTCAGCACTAAATAATGATAGGCCATTACCTATCAACCTCTTTCTGCATGACATCTGGACAAAGCCTGATATATACGTGGAGGACAGAGGCTGAAACACAGGGCCATATTTGAAATATTGCTGTTATACACTGTGAAAGTTGCTGGTGTTACAGGATTTGTTGCAACATACCCTTACTAAGGAATATGAAGTCAGAAACACAAATGGATGTTGCTATGTACTGATAGCAATCAATGGAGAGAATCCCACTGATATGTCAGGGACAAGACCTATGTGGAGAACAGACAAAGCATAACAGCCAGTCTTCTGGCCATCATGTGGATAGCCCCACAGTTGAGAGCTATGCAGACAGACTGCATTCCATGCAAAACTAGCATGTACACACAAACCCTGTAAAACTAGCAGTATTCAATGCATATAACAGCAATACTCACACACTGTCCCTAGGTCTGGAACCTTATACAAACATGTAGTTGGCCTGTGTCCACAAGTCCTGTTGTAAGATGTATTCCTACCTGCTGTCTGTAACACTGCTGCCTCCACACATGAAGGATGTCTTCCATACAGGAAAGGTAAATGGACAACTCACACATGATGTAGTGATTTATAGTAGTGGGTTGCTATTATTTTGGCTATTGGAAAAACTACACAGCTGCCTGCATGCAATTAGCAAGTGGAGAACAGCAATTGGTGCAGAGGCCATCACCTGAACATGAGCATCACCTACAAAAGTCATGCTTCAACCTATTCAAACAAGCTCGATCCCAGTAGTGGAGAGAGAGAGAGAGAGAGAGAGAGAGAGATAACAAAAAAAATCACATAAACAAAACCTCAAAATAAGAAATAAGAAACAAGAAAACAACCTGTACACAGAAGGAACCTGAAGATAAACCAGGTATGTGGAACATGTAAACATGTAATTGAATGTAGTTCTTGGTCTGTAATAATGGTATAGATGATTATAAAAGATGTATATGTGCCATCAATACTTGCAATAATGATGTCCTGCTGAACAAATGCTATGGACATAGCATCTGGCTCTGTCTGCAGTGGGTCATACCTGTCAACTGTGCAGATCTTCACAGAATGTCAAGATTTAGCCATCATGGTGTTTTTTCTGTTCCTCCAAACATCTATATTAGTCTGGCAAACAGCTGTAGATGGAAGTAATGATGTCATGACAGACACATGAGTTTCAGACCCCACCACCTTCAGAACAGTCATGGTAATGCAGAATGTATCATGCTACAAACTTCATAGGTTTGTAATAAGCATATCTATGATCTGTCCCTATATACCCCCCCAATGTTTAGCTTTGTCCACATGTGACACTCTAAGAGGTGGATAGGTTGGGTCACAGCTGAGAAGCCTGACACACCCTGGGAAAGGGCAGCTCACATATGACAACCACTGGAGTGTCTGTCAAACAGTCGTGTCTGTGCCACTGCTAGGCCAGTTAATAGGATGTTGCTCATATCTATATGTTACCTGTGAGTATGAGTATTATACATGTTTGTATTGTAAATCTGGGATACCTATATAGGGCAAGAGCATAGTAAAGCACTGTTTCAGATGTGTGTGTTAAACTGCATATGATATATTGAATTAATAACATTTAACTGTACAGTGTTCTTCTGGACAATGTTCACAGTTGTGACAGATATCTGTAGTCACTTGCACATATACTTGTGTCATGGCAGCTATATTAATACTTTATCAAAACTGACTTCCCTGTTTTATCACCCAGTGATGAGGACCAATGACCAGAAGTCCTGGTATAACAGGTTAGGACGTATTATTGAGCTGCAAGACTGTAAATACAGTGTGCCATAATGACATAGAACACAAATGTATACCAGTTATCCCCCTGAGCATGTGTATGTATGCGTATGTTCAGCTGAAAGGCACAGAAGTAATAACATGGATCACAAGAAGTCTGGAAAATAGGATGTGCATGTTGCACATGTGTTTAATATCACTGTCACTGCATACAACAAAATAAAATGTGTACTGCTACTGATTGTTGCATTACCATGACACTGATATGGGTACTACAATAGGCATGCATATCACGTAGTAATCAGAGAAGTGTACAACTGTGTTATGACCCACTGTCCATGCCTACCACTAACAGCTATATCAACACCCATATACACTGGATATCAAAGTGTACATACCCCTGTTGGAATGCCAGGTCTGTATGCTGTATGCCAATGAGATGACAGAAAGTCATGTCAAAATGTTTCTCACCTCAAATGCGACCCACAACCTGTACAATTCTACTGAAAAAGAAACAAAGCTGTTTCATGGATGGTGAGCAACCATTGCCAAGTGAAGATGTGATATGACGTTAGAGTACAAACCAAAACAAATGGATGCTGTAATCATCTCAGCAGGTGTTTATACAACATATGAGTGTAAGGGTGTGCTCACACATTCAACTGGCTTACTGTACTGTGTATTAATTCCCATATGTTTCCAATGGACAGGTTATGTTCCCTATTGAACTGAGCAGGCTATAGGACACATCACAGGTGGGGAGTGTGTTGACATGTGCTTTTGTGGGGTCATGTTCCAATTGCACCAGTACTGTGCATTGTAACAGGGGTGTGTACACTTCATATCCACTGTAGCTATATGGAATCAGCAGTACCTTACCTGTACAACCATCCACCACCAATGATAGAGTAATCCCCCTTGGTGGACAGCACAAAGACACAAAGCACATAGTAAGTTGCTATAGTGGCTGTACAGGGACACATAGGTGCAGACCACAACTTGTAAGCAGGTGCATCTCTGTCTGAGCAAGTATGTAGGTGCACAGGTGACTTCCTGTAAAGCTGACTATGACTAGAAATCAGACATACCCAAACCACCAAGGCCAACTGCAACCATGTCTCCACATATTTACGCAGTCTCAGAGCCAGTAACACAAGTCAACCTGTACTGAGGGTAAAGCACACCTCATGCACACATGCCATGGATACAGGCAACCTGCATCAGACAGGATAGGTGGGAAAAGTGGCACCCTGTCCACAACATTAGTACAGGGGGATATGCACATCAACCACACTCCTGCCTGCATTAATGGTGAGCATGGACATGATGCTGACTAATGGCAACAACAGCAAGTCTCCATGGGGCATGAGAACATCACAGTTTGCTTCCTACATGAACACAGGCATGTGCTCACAGTTCCATCACACATTACTGCCACCATCCACATGGAAGATGGCCACTGTCATCCCTCTACACAGAAATGAATGGTGAACAATGGATTATGCCATTAAGTGTCCAACATTGGGGGAACTGGACAGGTCAGGGCCAGGAGTGTAATGCAAGATGTCAAAGCCATGATAGCTTACAGTGTTATGGTATAGTCTGGATTATTTGAAGTAATATCCACTGTTGATGTGCACATGGACAACTGTATGAGGTCCTGTGACCTTTTTTTATGTTTATGTCTTCCAGGTACAATGTCCCAGGAACGTCTGCCCGCATTCACAAACCTGGAAAATGATGCAATCATCCAATACCTTATCATGCATCATGCCATACTATTCGGCCACAGGGCCCAGGATCTGCAGGAGAGGACTGACCTCTGGAATGAGCTCGTTCACAGGGTAAACAATGTCGATCCGCAAAACCAAAGTTATTAGCAGGTGTGGCATCACTGCACAGATCTGATCCGCCATGCTCATTAGAATGCTGCTGCAGTTAGGAGAGACCATCTAGCCACAAGTGGGGGTCATGCCATCCAGCCCCCACAGATACATGCTGAGGAGCTCCTCACCAGCCTTGGGGCACCCGCCTGCCAGACAAGCCAGCAGGCTTAAGACAGCATTATGGAGGTGGGTGCCACCCACACAATAGATGAGAAGCGTGCAGGTAAGGCCCCAATGCACATTACTAGACTACTGTTGCTTATCCATTTTCATCTGTAAAGTATCTACATGCATATGTCAGATAAGATAGTCTGTTGCTGCAGTGTAGTAATGAACAGATGTGCGTAATCTCTAGGATTGTGGGTTCATACTGTCGATGTGCTGAAGTGCTGCTCCCACCCTGTACCAATGCCACAGGTGTGGCTACTGACATTACTTCTCTCACACAACTATTTTAGGTCCCTCTGGTATACAACTGGGGCAGCAGCCTGTAGCTGGTGAGTATGGAGTTGTTTTGTTCAGGTTTGCCAATACACCGGCCATGTTATGGCCATGCTATTTGCCATGCACACATTTAACACACCTACCCATAATGCATTCTGTAAATGTTCACTTATTGTTGGTGTTAACTGCACTGCATCACAGTGGTCACCATGGTGGCATGTAAGAGTCCTGCAGTATACCTAACATCTTGTCAGTGCAAGATGTGTGGACAGAGATGAACATAATGGTGGGACAAATGGCCTACAGTTGGGACATGTTTGAAACATTACCCTTATACGGTGGCTACAACAGTGTATATATCACTATTACAATGGCAACTGTTCCTGATATAAACAACAGCAAACCACAATATCACATTCCACACCTTTTACAACCTGTAATGTGATCCTAACATGAGCAATGAATGTGTAAAATGGAATCCTATGTTAGAACAACAAATATGGGGAATACATACCTTATCAAACACTGGAAGCATATGTGTACACACACTCCAAATAACATATTGTGGAAGCAGCTTGTGATGTACTGACAGCATTCACTCTTCTTGAGTACACACGTTCCATCAAGTACAGGGCCTCAATGTCACACCAAGTAATGGTCTGCTGTCCAAGAAGTATATACATGACATTTGCCCATTCACCTGAGGCAGCAGTGGCTTGCACACATCTTACAAACCATGAAATGGATCCCATATCTGAAAGGTAGCACTCAGGAGTGGCAAAAGTAGCCTTACCTAACCACTGCATATACCATTGGTAAACAGTGCAGACATTCATGTATGTGTGTATGAAGTATGGGACGATACTGATGTAGAAAATAAACAGATGCCCATCCAAAACAGATGACAAAACATGCTGCAAACTGGTCACGGAGATTGCCCAGAAACATGCAGCAACACTGAGGGACTTGCAATAATGTCTATCAAGTACTGCCTGTGCAGTAGCTGTGTCCACAATTGCCTGGATTCTGCATAAGTGTGGCCTATGGGTTAGGATAATCAGACAGAAGAGTTGTTCCACATGATACATCATCCAGGGCTTTCTACAGGTAGCATAAGCATAACATCAAGTCTCCCAAAGGCATGTGCTGCAATGTGTAATGGTGTCACGAGACCAAGGCTTAAACCTACAGACAGTATTCATAAAGATACACGTGGTGCACAAGCAACACCTCACTCCACCTCAGGGCCACCATCCCCAATATTTAGCTTGCTGGTCCCAGTGTACACCTTTAGGTTTGCTGTTCATTAGCTGGAACTAGGCCAGTAGACATGGTGTTTAGAATTTGGAACACTGCAAAATAACACTCATGTGTAGCCCGTAGTTGTCAAGCATCTGCAATAAGGCTGAAGATGGGGAGGGGTGTCAGCTGAAAACACAATAGTGAACTGAAGCATACATCCAAAGCTTGCTAAGAAT
Organism: Protopterus annectens; assembly: GCF_019279795.1. NCBI lineage: Eukaryota > Metazoa > Chordata > Ceratodontiformes > Protopteridae > Protopterus > Protopterus annectens. Next base: position 1,285,940,797 of record NC_056726.1, on the reverse strand, counting down.
GGTTGTATATGAACACAGTGAAGGTTATAAATTGTACCAGACATAACCCTGACTCTACAGCAATAGTGAAGCCACTGTATGACCTCCAAGGGCTATGCATATGAGCTGACCTTGCAATCTGGCAGAGTTGAGGGACATTTGTATGGCAGAGTGACCAAATAATGGCAAATGAAGATAGGTCATGCTAGTATACCCCTTCCAGGAATAGTGACTGCTGTAGTCACTTAACAGGTGCTTCAACAAACCATTGTGTTAAGGGCATGCACACTTATGCAAACCACATATTGTATGCATCTCTTTCAGCATCTGCACAACTAACACATTTCTTTGATACTGCATTGTATTGCACAGGTCATATGTCACATATCAGGTGTGTGTAATGTTAACAAATGCAGTATTGTGGCCCCAATGCATATCATAGAAGAGGCTGGCATGTCAACAAGGGTGTGTACATGCCTCATATCCACATTAAGCTTTGAAGGTTGTCAGTGTAACCGGATTTTATTGCTCACACATGCAATGCCGATGATAAGATCTGCAAATCAAAGGACAGGCATTAATTACTGACATCTGTCCTCATACCATCCCAGGTATGTGTCAGACAAATACATAGGGGCTGTGAGCAACAGAGCAAACATAACTGCCACACATATACACATTCAGCAATGGTGTGTACACTTGTGAGGTATGGTGCACAATACATGCCAGTGTGCTGTACAGGTGCACAGTAATACTGTGTACATGGGTGCAGTGTGTTCCAGGGGAAGGTGCATCACCTACTAACACAACTCATGCATCACAAGATGTATAATTTTGGTAACAAGGATTGACTATGGCTGCAGTGCATGCTGTTGGGTGCCATATGTCATGCATGTTGACTGTTGGGTAATGAGAGGTTTGTGTAATATCTTTGTGCCACGTCACCTCTAAGTAAGTGTGTGTGTGTGTGTGTGTGTGTGTGTGTGTGTGTGTGTGTGTGTGTGTGTGTGTGTGTGTGTGTGTAGAAGTAAACCATAATGTGCAGGTCTTGATTTACATTTCTTGTGTGCCCCTCACAGGTAGCTAGGTGGGTCAGGGTCCCTCCTGCAAGAAAATTGATGTTAGTGTCCATGCAGACTCTGACAATGATGCTAGGCATAGTGAGGCACAGGGAGGGTTGTTAGTGACTGAATCTGTGCCATTGGTAGACATCCCACTTTTATCCACCCCATCCCCGCACACAGTCACAATGCCCATACATACCCCATCACCAGTGGCCATAGATGAGGGACAGTTGGCGGGTGGTGGCATGGAACAGGAAAGTGTGGTGACTATGGCACGTGTGTCTGTACACAGCAGCCATAGCTGGATGACTGGTGAGGTACCACACAGGCAGATGCACAGGGGTGTTAGTAGGAGGGCTGCTGGCCATCATGCCCCTGGCAGAAGTGCCACAGCAGGTGTCACCAGGCGCATGTTTTGGGCCATCATGGAGGCACAGCCATGTATGGAACGTTGCACCAGCAATAGTCTGAGGCTCCAGAGGGCTACTCTTCCTACTGTACATAACTACATCCATGATCTTGTTATTTTGCAGAGGTCATGGATAGACAGTTGGGTGAGATGGTGGGAATCCTTGACCATGTGGTGTCTGTGGTAGAGCATGTGGTGGGAGTAGTGTGTCAGCCACGTGGACATAGGTCAGCAACACCAACAGGTGGAGATCTATGTGGACATGCAACAACTCACGGCCGCTCCAGTAGTGGCAGTACCAGCACCAGCACTGCAGGGGGGTGCTGTCCACACCACAACCCAGCAAGCAACGTGCATGTTGTCCTGGCTGGTCCCAACAGGGATGCGGATCTAGAGGACAATTGTCATCATCAGGGGAGAATACCATATCTGGGCTTCTACCTGGCAGTGCCCATGCATCCCCTGGCAGGCACAGTTCCCATGTCCGTGGCCAGACACGATGAACTGTACACCCTGCCATGTACAGTCTGCAGCTGTCCAACAAACTCCTGTATAGGGCAGCCACATGGCAGAAATGTGTGCATACATACACACACACATCACCAACACAGCTAGGGCACCTCCATACCTACACATACCACATCTGCACAGCCCATTTAATAAAGAACCCCCTAACGCAAACACATGACATCAACCAAATAGCTCAGACTAGGCCTCTGACAAACCCACAACACACCCTGTGCATATGATGATACCTTTGCCACATCCCTGTCATCCATACCATCGATGCAGGGACATGCTAATATGTTTCTGATGCACAGGATGAATCTACTAAGGTTTAGCAATGTAATGCTGTTTAACGTGTTGTCAGCTGGAATGATTAATGCTTAAACATCAGGGTGTGTAGCTGTCCAGCCATAATGCATTATAGCTGTTATTAGAACTGACTGACTGTGATCTCCATAATGTATTCTGTTTGTGTGCTAGGTGTCTATGTGTCAGCAGGATGTTCATCTGCTATCCTTTCCTACAAGGGGTGTGGCACTTTGGTGACACACTGACTGTGTCATATCTTGGGTACAGCTGAACACAAGTAACAGGTCTGTATAACAGTTACTGCATGTGTCACATGGCTGACAGGTCTGAGGTGTGTATACAGGTGAGTGCATGGTGGCTGATGTAAGCAGCTCTTCTATGGTGGACAATGGTAAGTGTACTGGGTGGCACACACCAAATGTTTGTGAATAACACACACACAGAGGCTTTGGTGTTGATGCAATACACAGGGAATACTGCTCACATGGATGTACTTCATTTTGCAGTGAACTCATTTTGGCTTATGTAATTCCACCAAGACCAAATTGCCAAAACATCACATCAGTAAATAATCAGTCTGCCAGTTTAATGTCATTGACAATGATACTGGCATGGTATATGTCCTCTTCCCCAATGTAGTGCAATCCTGGAGTTGGTAAACATAGGTGTGCTGGTGTGGGTGGCACAGCCCCCCACTTTGGAGAGTGTGGGGTAGAGCAGAACCACACATAGTCTGATTGACAACTACTTAACCTGTTAACATAAACTGTACAGTATGACATCACACTAAGCGGGAGGGATACGCACAACAATAACCCCAATGTGGGTGGCTGTCTCCACAACAACCACAACCAACTATATATACCAACTCCAGTATCGCTGTGCAGCTGTACAGTGAGGAAGAGGGCATTTACACATCCACTACTAGTTTTGATGGAATGAATTTCCACAAGATGATTGCTTTGAAATGTTACCTTTTGCCAGTTCGTTCTCGGACAAATGATCTCCTGGAACATATATTTTCTGCAAAGTGAAGTAGATCCCTTCACATGCATACATACTTACTTGGCAACACTGAGAGTAGAACCCCTACCTAGGTACTTATTGCTACTAATGTGTTTGGCCTTAATTGCACACACCACAGAGCTTTTAGGGTGAGGTGTGTCCCGAGTTTCCTGTTAAGTGAAGAGCATCACCAGGCATTGTACAGTATGGTAATGGGGGATGTACAGAGTGTTAATGAACAATACATAGTAAAACATACTGTCATATACATACTGACAAACACATACAGTCATAGACACATTTGACAGACCTGGGTTTAGTAGTGCTAACTACCTTGTCAGTGAGTCCATACTGTTACAGAGTTTTTGCACACAGCACATGCATCATTGGGCTGGATAGTGTAATCAGTTACCTGTATGGTTGATGGTGACAGCGGTCCTCATACAGTTGATCTTGGGACATGTACTGGGGGTACCATGGTGTAAAGACAGTATACCCAGCACCCACACTGCACATTGGATATTGTACTCACTGAAACCCATGATAATGCTCTGACAAACCCACAATCACACAGTGACCAGGACTGCAATACAAACCCTTGTCTATCTTGTCAGTGCTACTACAGGGTTATGCATTTATTGCACATGCACAGGGATAGTAGGGTGAGGGTTTGTCATGGCTTTCCTAATGTCAGCAACATCACCACCCCTTATAATGTATGGCAATGTTTAATGTATTTAGAAAATGTGGCCTCAGAATGTTGTCTCCTACAAATATTCACTCTCACACAATTGCACATGCCTATATTCCCATTTGTAGAACAGTGTTATGCTGGTACTGCAAGCTCCAGGTAGCCCGTAGGGTGAAGAGTGTAACAATGTACATTTAATGTGAATTACAGCAGCAGCCATTTCTAAGTATAGCAATGGGGGTGTAGTGGGGGAGAAGGCCTTCAGAGTATTTTCAACTATGAGTTTACAAACACACAGACAATGTTATTCTCAGTAATGCACACTGACACATTTGTCAGTACTGAGGTCCATAGGTGCAGGTGTTCCTAGGTGTGTACCAGGCTAATGTCCATGGAGAGATGAGAAGAGTGCAGCATGTGGGTACACTGGTATCATGCCACTTGACATTTGTCAGCAGTCCATCCCTCAGCCGATGCCACTTGAGTGATCCCCAGGGTGACAGTTAAATTCAACATCCAGTCATCTGGTTTTCTCTTGTAGAGGGCCAGTGAGGTGCTCTACTTGACATGTATGCAGCATATGTTGCATAACATGGCCAGTGTCTGGGTTAGAGACCTATGCCCAAGCATGAACTGTTGACTGTGATAGTCTGGTTGAGGTATCTATGGCATGTGGTGCATACAGGGTGGGGTTTCTAGCTGTGGCATTCATAACACAGCTGGTCAGACATGTCAGTGTCAGTCACAGATTGCCTGTAAGCAGCCAAGATGGATACCTGACATATGTACATCTGTACAGAGGACAGACAGAAATTAGCTAGGCAACAGGTTATGCATAAGGATGAATGTTTTGACAGATAGACGTCTGACACTGATGGGTATGCCATTACTACATGACAGCAGTCCTCAATGACATGTCCTAAACACATAGTAGTCGACAGTTAATATCAACATTTCAGATCAATATCCAATAGGAGATACATAAAAACATACAGCTCAAACACCAAGAACACGATAGTCAGTACTCAGAGTCCAGCTTTGCATGCAGGGGTGTATGGTTCCAGTACTACAATCTGCAATCTCCTCTTACTTGAAAAAACACTGTTAAAAGTAGTAACGTAATGATACAATGCATGCAAGTGTGACTGCATATAACCTGGGATACTACTCATGTATGAAACACATACAAGGAGAAAAATTGTGGTACTATCCATATATACTCAGGTGTCACATACAGTGTACTCACACCCCTTCCTACTATCATGACAGCACATAGAAGCATGTTATGAACATGGAATTAAATACACTTATTAAAGATGTCATTACCCTGCTATTTTATCAGACTGGAATGTGATCGCTGGTTATCAGGGCTGAGCTATGCTTAGCAGGTGTAAGCATTGCTTAAATGTAAATGCTAAGCAGATGTGTGCACTA